>NC_133526.1:175510947-175814280 GCF_048544455.1 Silene latifolia
TGAAATAGCTCAGTTAGCCGCTGAGTCAAAAATTAGGCAACTAGAGGAAGCCTGCGTTACCTACGCAGAGAGCGGTTTTTCCCATGAAGAAACCATGTTGCACGATCCGATGATGATTTCTATGACTCGGATTACGAAGTTCTATCATATAGTGACACTTGCACGAAGATTCATGCCTTTGTAAAGAAGAATCACTCGATCGAGTGACATTTATTAGTCGATCGAGTGAAATACTGAAGAAAGGTTGATCGAGCGAGAAAATTTCACTCGATCGAACAATCGCTAAAGGAGTACTCGATCGAGTGCATTTCGGATGCTCGATCGAGTGATCATCAAGAGGAAAGTCCTCGATCGAGTAATAATTCTGCTCGATCGAGTAGTTTGGCCAGCATGAGCAATGATTCGTCACTTGGGTTCATTCTAGACGACGATTTTGATGATGATAATGGTTACGGTGAATCACCCCTTTTCAAGGCCGAGCTGGATGCGCTTGAGGCTGCGATTTACGGGACGATATCCTCAGACGAGGGTGACGAGCAGACAGCTGAGTCTGTAATTGCTCCTAGCACGGATGAGGTAATATATTCTTTTGTCAATGATTCCGACATTGAGAGCAACCCACCTGAGGTAATTAGCGATAATTTTATTGTTGTTAATATTAATAGTACGCTACCTCATATGACTCGTGTTTTTTCTTTTAATGCTATATCCCCTCCCAGTTGGTCAAATGATTTAACAGTTTTCCACCGTTCTTGTCATCATAAATCTGTTAAACTAAAACGATACCCTAATTTATTGTTAATTGCTCCTGAGCTCTTATACTTCGTGGATAAATTTAGGAGCTCTCATAGGAAATTTGTTAGACTTAAATGTTCATATATTTTTATTTCCTATGCTTCTATTCTACTGTGGTGCTACTTACATTTTTATGTAGCACATGCACAGCTGTTTGATCGGTTGCTGCGCGCTTTGAGCTGTTTTGACGAGGTTAATTATAGAGGCTCGAAGAAAAGAAGGTCGAGCTGGGACCTGTCTGAAACTAGCGCTACCCGGGAGGCAACCCGGAGATTTTATTTTTAGTTGTTTTTCAAACATTTCAGTTTTTATTTTGTTTAATAATCGGTTCTCTCGATCGAGTTTTCTTGCTTTGATTCGCTTCCTATGACGTCACTATGAAGCTGTTTGTGACCTCCCATGTTGCTGGCTGGTTTGGGGAGGTCCCTTCTTCGCGTTATCTTGTAAGTTTTCCGCATCTTTACTCTCCTTTTTAGTTTGCATTTCCTTTCCCTATTTTTGGGTACAATGAGGGCATTGTACGGTTTGGTTTGGGGAGGTTATGCATCCATATCTGTGTCTGCATTCAGCTTTTATTGCATTCCTGTTATCACGTTTAATTTTCATATTTCATATGCATATTTCTTTCAAAAAAACAAAATCAAAAAATAATAAAAAAAAAATTCACGTTTATTTTTGCATATAGGTTGAGTCGGAACGGTAGATTTCCGTGATGAAATTGCACTTTAACTTGTCATTTTTTACTTGAGCCTTGCACTTTATTGACAGTTATTAGTTTAGTCCTGCGCATATCTACGAGTTAATGTCAAAAATTTAGTTGACTGTTTAGACTTGACCTGATAAATTGGCAATCTACTCTATAAATTATGAGTTTTAGAGCCTTATAACTGGTGACATTCATGACCGGTTTACATAGGAATTCAGAGTAGTACTCCTTGCATAACATGTTTATTACTTTTGCACATTTATGAAATTCGATTTCTTGTCAATTGCACACATTCGGGTTTGTGGTTGGTGTCACATGCAGGGAGATTCTTGCAAATTTTCCCTTTTCTTACATTTTTCACCCATTTAGCTCCACTTAAGCCAAATTTAGCCCTTTTGACCCATTAGCTACATCCCAAACTGAGCCTGCCTAGTCAAGCTAGTTTAGCATGTCTTTTGTGGTATATTTTTCCGTCTGCAGTTTGGCCCGTGTGTATATGATTGGAGTTGGTGGAAATTGAAGAAAGGAAGAAAAAAAAGAAAAAAAAAATGAGAAAAAAGTGAATGAAAAAAAAAAAAAATTGAACAAAGTTGAAGTTCACGTGAAACAGAAAGAAGAAAAGAAAGAAAAAAAGAAAAAAATTGAATTGAGTTGTATGAATAAAAGAGACCGACTGTGTTTATCTCTATCTTGTGACGGTCTTACTTCTCTGTTTTATTTACATTTTTGAGGAGATAGTGTGTTTGGACAGTGAGTTTTGTGCCAAAGAAGGGCACTTGTGTTTATTTTACAGTCAGTTGAGATTCGGACGGTCTTATATGGTCCTATTTAGGAACTAGCTTGACGCTTTACCTTCACATTTCCATAATTTGTTTTGCCTTTTCTCACCTTAACCTCACTTTCCCATATTATTTGTAAGCCCTCAGCTGTAACACCCCCATACTCCAAGTGCCTTACCAGGACCACTCAGGTATGAAGATATTACCATCTCGGTTACCCGAGGCAATGATAATCAAATAAACAATAAAGAAACAACGTTTAAATAGAAATACTTAGTGAAAGGTTACTGACACGTCTGTCGCGTACATGTCAAAAATACCAACTGGCTCTAACTAATATAGCTAGGGAAGTCGGGTCGAATCCACAGAGAGGTAGGAAATTGTCGGCTAAAACTAGGTTCGTCAAGGTAACCAAATTGGGGGTTTATAAAATGATTTCTAAACTAAGAGAATAAGGATAAGAGAAATAAAAGAGAGGAAATAACAGATAGAGAAAGGCAGCTAAGACAAACGGTTCACCATAATCATCCGGTCAAGTAATCCAGGTCTCAGGTCAATGCAAGTACGGTCTAAGGGGTAACGAACGTCACCTTTCGGTCCTTAATTCACCCTAAAGTGTAAACAGCTTAACTTTCGCCCTCACTGCAATACTCTATTGTTCGCTACTAGTCTACCTTTTCCAACCTTTCGGTCCTGGTCAAGGGTCACTAGGAATTATAGGTCTAATTGCGTCGACTCAATTAGAAAGATACAGTTAATTGTAGCATTTAACCAACAAAGATTATATTAGCATTAACCTAGTAAATCGATTACCGTTCCTTCATGATTATGGATCCCCTATAGTCTCAGCCAAGGGAATTTAGCTACCCGTTCCCATAGAATTAACAATAACGATAAATAAGGGATTGAGATTAAACATCATAACAATTAAGCAAGATTCAAACAAGCAATTATTATGACAACGATAAATAGAGAAGAAATTAAGCAATAAATAAGATTAGAATAAGAGTAGACTGATAATACCGATTACAAATTCCAAATCCGAGTAGTAGAATGCCAAAGAAAAATCCAGAGAACAGTGACAAAATGTTGAATAAAACGTGAGGAAGAGAAGAGAAAAAGTAACGTAGTTCACTCCTCCAGTCTTATACTGGAAAAACATCCTAAAACCTAATCTATGGACTAATTACAGAAGCCCATAATAAGATTAGGCGGAGAATAGCTAAACCACACAAAACCTCTCGATCGAGTAGGAGTAATCTACTCGATCGAACAAGTTCATCACCAAATCATTCGATCGAGTAAGAACAACCACTCGATCGAAGACTGCTTGTAGAAACTCCTCGATCGACTCCTTAGACAGCTCGATCGATCAATCTTGCGTGTATAAAGCATTCGATCGAGCAGTTAACCACTCGATCGAGCTACGTAGGCACGTTAGACCTTGAATTGCTTCCCAAACTTAGCTCACGCGTCTTCCAAGTGTTAGATTTCCAAGCTCCAGCTCCTTATTTTCCATGAATGCATACAATTGGGACAATTAAGGCTCGATTTAGCTCCTCTTCGGTCAATTCCTGCAAATTACAATAAACGGACCAAAGTAGAACATTCGGGGGCATTTGTAGCCAGATGCTACATAAAAAGCACAGAGATGCGTGTAAAAATGAGGTGAAAACCTTATATAAAAGACACGCATCAAATCTCCCCAAACCAAACATTTGCTTGTCCCCAAGCAAATATGAATGCAACTAAGGATAAACAATAGAACGGGACCAACGCATCAGCTACAAATCATCCACTAGAACCAATTTAATGCGATAACATGACAAAATGGCAGTGAAAAGTGCAAACGAGTTAAATTAATGTTTCAAACTTACTGAACCGTCGACCTTGCAAGACTCAAAAGATATCGGACTCTCACGGGTCGCTCGTACCTCAAAATCAGGCACAAGGTGAGTATATATGTGAAAGATAGAAAGAAGTAAGACACTCACCTAACTCGACCTATAAGAACATGCATGCAGTTAACATGATTAAAGTCTCTACAACCGTACATATGCATTCCAACCATACTAATGACCAAGACACGTGCCGAGGACTTACATTTGGGTAAGTGAGGTAGTGGGTAAGAAGGGGCTAAAATGAATTTGGATATGTGGGGTTAGTAGCCAGGCTAGCAACATCGGATCCAAATAGTAACTGCATCCCAACTTCGTACTTATGACGTCAATATAAAACGGTGCAATATTATGTACTAACTCACAAAACACCAAATATCGTCAACTCCCCATAAAATATAGATAAGGCATGGGAGTGTGAATCATTGTACAATTCTAATTCTTTTTCATATGTAACTTTTCTGTCTTTTTTTTTTCTTTCTTTTCTTTTCGCAATTTTTCGTTCCCCTTTTTTCTTTTTTCTTTTTTTCATTTCTTTTTTTTTTCTTTTCGACAATTTCCTTCTTCCTTTCTTTCCCTTCAATTCTTCCGCCATTTTCGGAAATCAGATAATATAGCCATATTGCAATAAACATTCCAAGAACTACTCGTTACTAGCTCAGCTAGGGTAGGAAGTATTATAGAAAGTAGTTGATAGGACAAAAAGGGCAATTTGGCTATGTGAGGCTCGTGGGTAGAATGAAATAAGGGGGACTGCCTCTCCTAACACGTGTCACCATCCACAGACCGAATGCATACAGGTATTAAGAAGACTAGACTCATGCTTATGCAAATTGATGTTACATGTCTTAAAGAGAGTACTACTCACATCCTAAATGAAACTGGTCATGAATGTCACCAGTTTATAAAGCTCTAACCTCAGAATGTAATGTAGCTTGCCGACATAATGAATCAAGTCTATTCGTTCAGATAAGGGAGAAACAAAAACTCGTAGATTATGCACATAATCACGCCAACTAGATGTCAAGAGAATGCAGGGCTCAAGTAGGGGTTCAAAGTAGCGTCAATGTTCAAACGTTCCGACTCAAATTAAACATGAAGTTTTTGAAAATTTTTGGATTTTATGAAACAAACAACGATGCATGCGGAAATAATAAATATGGAAGCAGAAATGCAAGAAAACATGCAGACAAAGATATGGATGCAGACCTCCCCAAACCAAACTGTACAATGCCCTCATTGTACTAAAAATAGGGAAAGAAATGCAAATTGAAAGGAAAAGGAGAAGCGGAGTCGGAAAACTTACAAAACGTCGTAAGGAGGGGACCTCCCCAAACCGACCATGAACATGGGAGGTCGAAGAAAGTTAAGCAGTAGCTCCATAGACGTAAAACAGCAGCTGGGAGTCAAAACTACTCGATCGAGCACTTGGAACAGCTCGATCGAGTGAACCAGTGTATTGGAAGAGCTCGATCGAGTGACAACCCACTCGATCGAGTAAGCACGGGTTTGGATCTGGTCGATCGAGGAGCACATCACTCGATCGAGTAACAGCTGCATCAGAAAGTGCTCGATCGAACACAAAGTCATTCGATCGAGTACTTTAACCTGCAAAAGACGCATTAAAAACAGGCAAAATACAAAGGAGGTTCATAAAACAGCGTCTAAAGTTCAACGTAAAGCTAAAGGAAAATAAATAGTTCAACAAAAGTACAAATAAAACAGTCCGGGCTGCCTCCCGGAGAGCGCTGGTTTAAGAGGTCCCGCACGACCTTTCTGGCATCAATTAACTGGCACGTCGAGTTCGTCGACACGCAAGACTTCAACGCGATTGTCCGCTTCACTCGCCTCATGGTAATGCTTCACATATTGGCCATTCACCTTGAATCTATGACCCTCGGAATCTTCAAGCTCCACGGATCCAAATTTGGTAACATTTTGTTACCGTATAAGGACCACTCCACCGGACTTGACTTGCCAGGAAATAATCTCAATAGGGCATTGAAGCAAGAACACCTTTTGCCCCACATGGAACTCCCGAGGTAGGATCCTCTTGTCATGCCATCTTTTCGTCTTTTCCTTGTAAATGCGCGAGCTGTCATAGGCATTAAGCCTAAACTCTTCCAATTCATCTAGCTGCAAAAGACGATTCTGACCACACAACTTAGGATCATAATTAAACTCACGAATTGCCCACCAGGCCTTACATTCCAACTCAACAGGTAAGTGACACGATTTCCCATAAACTAACCTATAAGGTGATGCACCAATTGGTGTCTTAAAGGCAGTTCTATAAGCCCATAATGTGTCATCTAGCTTAAGACTCCAGTCTTTCCGTGATTTAGAAACTACCTTAGATAAGATCTCTTTTAACTCGCGATTAGAGACCTCTACCTGACCACTAGTTTGGGGATGATACCCCAAACCACGCCGGTGTTGGACACCAACTCTAGACAATATGGAAGTGAGTTTCTTTTCCATAAAATGCATCCCCCCATCACTAATGACAACCCTAGGGACACCAAAACGGGGGAATATGATCTTTTTAAACATCTTTATCACGGTCTTACCATCACAATGAGGCGAAGCAATTGCCTCAACCCATTTTGACACATAGTCTACAGCTACTAAGATGTACCTGTTACCTTTACTGGATGGGAATGGTCCTTGGAAATCAATGCCCCAGACATCGAAAACCTCAACCTCTAGGATGCCGTTTTGTGGCATCTCATGTCTCTTCGAAATGTTCCCTGATCGTTGGCATGCATCACAGGCTGAAACAAAACACTTAGCGTCAGCAAACAAAGAAGGCCAGTAAAAACCAGACTGAAGTATAGGGTAATATCCGTATAAGACCCTTTAAATTTAGGACTATAACGTAAATTTAACATGCGATTATCGTCATAAAAACATAAATACAATAGATAACGATAAAGATTAAGAATTAACCTCGGGTCCTTTGATGCGCGGCGTAAAGAACAGAAATCAACAGAGATTTCCTCCTAATCGTTGCACCCAAGACCGTCTGAGACTATGCCCTTGTGCTAGAAATGCTCTCTAATTGAATTGCAATATCGAGAGAGCTATTGTGAGGTTATTCGATGTGAGATCTAGAAATTTCAGAGAGAAATGCTCTGAAACCCTAATTTTGTTGTAAAAATGAATTAGGTTTCAAAAGGAGAGAAGGCTCTCCTTTTGTTGCCTCGTCCATGGTCACTAGAGGAGGGAGTGGGCTTTCCACTTTCTCCTCATTTGACTCGTGATCCGACTCGTCTCGCTAAAATGTATATGACGCGGTTTTTCTTATAAATCGCCATCGGTTATCGGTTATTAAAATATCAACTAATAACACGGGTTAGTTGAAATATTAATACATGTCCGACAAAAACGATATTGTATAATTTATTCAATATACATTAATTAAATATAATCGTTTATATTTAATTTACGAATTAACTGTTTAATTCGCCTTAGCCCATTTTATTTAATCCGTATTAAATATAATATCTCAACATCACATTTTGACTAATTACTAGTCAAATAACTCGGACTAACTGGTTAGTCAAAATTGGCATCAACATGGTTGTATTTTCATCTTGTCACGTCTCTCAAACGTATCCTATAGGTGTGACTTTTAGGGACCAGTTGATCACCGCCATCTGTATGACAATAACGTCAAACTTATCTAGCAAGCCAACCGTTATTGATAAACGTGGATCAACTGATAATAATACCAAAAGTATGCCCTTTGATCCTTTTAGAGATTTATAAGTCCTTGCACTAACTGTAAAGGACACCAGCCCCAACAAGCTCCCACTTGTCCGTACAAGTGTATGTGCAATGATGTTATCCGCAACAAACTCCCACTTGTCCGTACAAGTGTATGTGCGATAACCGATTCTCATATTCATTTAAAAATTTCTCCCACTCAATGTAAAAAAATTTGCAGATCCGGTGTGGGGTAATATCCGTATAATACCCTTTAATTATAGGATTATAACGCAAAATTTACATGTGATTATAGTCATAAAACGAAAAACATAATGAAACGATTAAGCAATAGAAATAACCTTCGGTCCTAGTGCAAAATGGCAATGAGAGATCAAGATAGATCTCCTCCTAATTGTTGCACCCAAGATAGTCCGAGAAATGCCCTTGTGCTAGAGAGAATCCCCTAATTGCCTTGCAATATTGAGGGGATTGTATTGTGAGTTTGTGTTGGATGAGAGATCCGAATTTCGAGAGGCACAATTCCCAAAACCCTAATATTTTCTCAAATGAATTAGCATTAGGTTAACAAGAGAATGAGCTTCTCTTATTCCTATACCATTCGGCCAAACCGTGTGGATCAAGGGGAAGTGGGCTTCCACTTCCTCTTAATTTAAACTTGTGGTCCGGTTCATAATTCGCTAAGTGTATATGACGCGGTTTCATTATAGACTGTCATCGGTTATCGGAAATTAAGGCATCAACTAATAATACGGGTTAGTTGAATTATTAATACATGTCCGACAAAACAGTATTGTATAATTATATTCAATATACATTTAATTAAATATAAAACGCGTATATTCAATTTTACGAATTAACCGCTTAATTCGTCTTAGCCATTATTATTTAATCCGTATTAAATAAAATATCTCAACATCACATTTTGACTAATTATTAGTCAAATAACTCAGACTAACTGGTTAGTCAAATTTGGCATCTATATGACTGTATTTTTATACCGTCACATCTCTCAAACGTATCCTATAGGTGTGACTTTTAGGGACCAGTTGATCACCGCCATCTGTATGACAATAACGTCAAACTTATCTAGCAAGCCAACCGTTATTGATAAACGTGGATCAACTGATAATAATACCAAAAGTATGCCCTTTGATCCTTTTAGAGATTTATAAGTCCTTGCACTAACTGTTAAGGACACCAGCCCCAACAAGCTCCCACTTGTCCGTACAAGTGTATGTGCAATGACGTTATCCGCACTAACTGGAGGACACAAGCTCCAACAAACTCCCACTTGTCCGTACAAGTGTATGTGCGATAACCGATTCTCATATTCATTTAAAATTTCTCCCACTCAATGTAAAACAATTTGCAGATCTGGATCCACAAAGGTCGTATTTTACAACCGATCTGTATCTAGAGTGGTTTCCCCGACTAGAGAGTAACTTAACTGATAAAACGAATCCGTATCCGAGCATGGCCATGCATTTCGATTCTGACTCCTCGAGTGGCCCCGAGAAATATCGAGTACCGATAAAGGCTGAATATTTCCTTCAACTCGACTCCTTCCGATCTAAGCACAACATGAAATGACCCAGAAAAAATCTACTTGGCCCCTGTTACGGATGACCGTGAGAAAGAAACCAAAGTCACCCAAAATCTGCCTTAGTCTCAAGAGACAGTCGATAGTCAAAAGAATCGACTCTTAGGATCACCATGGAAGTCCTATCCACGACCGGGCACCGAATGTTATAAAACATTTAGGACTCCACGTCGATGTCACAATTGTGTCCTACGAAATATCCGTATAAATCGCCTCGTGATTGGTCGGTCAACCGGTTGACTTATGGCTCGTTGAACCCACCATCAACCAACGTCACAAAATAATTGCAAGAGTTATCAGCTCATGTGGGCAATTAAGGACTGAAAAATATAATGTTCGTTCAGTTCACTTTGTGGTGTTCAAAATTTGTCGTACAAATCCACATGAAAAACAAAATATATATAAAATATCAAAACGATGATGTTGTATAGAGTACAAAAGCGAATGAATCTAATCCATAAAAGAGTACTACAACTTAGGAACACGTTTAATTCCCATGGAATTAACGTGCCCTTCATGCTTATCTATCGTAATGCTTTAGTGAGAGGATCTGCTATGTTATCATCTGTAGCAATCTTTTCTATCACTACTTCCTTTTGCTCCACGTAATCTCGGATTAGATGAGCTTTCCGTTGTACATGTCTAGACTTGTTGCTAGACTTTGGCTCCTTAGCTTGGAAGATGGCACCACTATTGTCACAATAGATGGTGATCGGGTCATTCGAACTAGGCACTACAGATAGCCCATGTAAGAATTGACGCATCCATATCGCTTCCTTTGTAGCTTCAGACGCGGCATAGTACTCGAACTCGTCGTAGAATCTCTTTATGTAATTTGTTTTGAACTCTTCCAGCTGACTGCAGCGCCATTAAGAGTAAAAATGAATCCAGACTGAGATTTTGAGTCATCTCGATCCGTTTGGAAGCTAGCATCTGCGTAACCGGTTGCGCATAGCTTTTGAGAGCCTCCATAAGTCAATGCCCAATCTTTAGTCCTCCGGAGGTACTTAAGAATGTTCTTGACAGCCAGCCAATGTGATTCACCTGGATGCTGTTGGATTCGACTTGTCATACTCAATGCATATGCCACGTCCGGACGTGTGCATATCATGGTATACATGATTGATCCTATAGCCGAAGCATAAGGAATCCGTGCCATGCGCTCTTTCTCTTCCGGTGTCTCTGGTGCCTGAGACTTGCTCAAATGCACCCCTGGAGCCATAGGAAGGAACCCCTTCTTGGAGTTAGTCATGTTGAATCTCTCTAGGACTTTGTCTATGTAAGACTCCTGACTGAGAGATAACATCCGTCGTGATCTATCTCGATAGATACGGATGCCTAGAATTCTTTGTGCCTCTCCCAGATCTTTCATCTGGAAATGGTTTTTCAACCATACTTTCACCGAAGTTAAGAGAGGTATGTCATTCCCAATCAGGAGTATGTCGTCAACATACAATATTAGGAAGACAATCTTGCTCCCACTCGACTTGATATACAGACATGGTTCCTCGACCGATCGAGTAAATCCATTCTCTTTTATCACTTGGTCGAAGCGATGATTCCAACTCCTTGATGCTTGCTTAAGTCCATAAATGGAACGCTTAAGTTTGCATACTTTCTTAGGATGTTCTGGATCGATGAAACCTTCGGGTTGTACCATGTACAACTCTTCCTCCAAAAAGCCGTTTAAGAAGGCGGTTTTCACGTCCATTTGCCAAATTTCATAGTCATGAAAAGCGGCAATCGCTAAGATAATCCGAATGGAACGCAGCATGACTACGGGTGCAAAAATCTCATCGTAGTGCAAACCTGGCACTTGGGTGAAACCTTTAGCAACTAGTCGTGCTTTGTAGATATCTTGTTGACCTTCCACAGAATGCTTTATCTTGTAAAGCCATTTGCATTGAAGGGGACGAACCTTAGCAGGTAAGTCAACAAGATCCCAGACGTTGTTCTCATACATGGAGTCCATCTCGGATTGCATGGCCTCTAGCCATAGCTTTGAGTCAGAACTGGTCATGGCACCTTTATAGGTTGCGGGTTCACTACTCGTTAAGAGTAGAATGTCATCTATGTCATGTTCCTCGACCAGACCAATGTATCTGTCCGGAGGAATAGAGACTCTTCCCAACCTCCTAGGTTCCTCGGGAATGTTAACGCAGTAGGGATTGAAGGAATAGGTTCCTCCAATAGTTGCTCGGTACTTGGTTCTGGAATCTCCGACAGTTCGAAGGTTCTATCACTCTTTGCATTCTCGAGAAATTCCTTCTCTAAGAATGTCGCACTAGCCGCAACAAAAACACGTTGTTCGGTTGGCGAATAAAAGTAATGACCAAGCGTTCCTTTAGGATAACCTATAAAGTATGTCTTGACCGATCGCGGGCCGAGCTTATCCTCGTGTCTCCACTTGACATAAGCCTCGCAGCCCCAAACCCGTATAAAGGACAAGTTAGGGACCGTTCCCTTCCATAGTTCATATGGAGTCTTGTCAATGACTTTAGACGGACTTGGTTAAGTATTAGAGCGGCGACAAAAGAGCATAACCCCATAATGAATCGGGTAAAACCGTGTGACTCATCATGGATCGAACCATATCAAGTAGTGTTCGATTTCTCCGTTCGGACACACCATTCAATTGAGGTGTTCCGGTGGAGTTAACGTAAGGCAATCCCACGAGTCTTTGAGGTGTTGATCAAACTCGTGAGAAAGATACTCGCCACCACGATCCGAACGCAGTGTTTTAATCTTTCTACCCAATAGGTTATGTACCCTATTCTGGTATTCTTTGAATTTCTCAAAGGATTCACTTTTGTGCTTCATTAAGTAGACATAGCCATATCTACTTAAATCGTCCGTGAAAGTGATGAAATACCTATAGCCTTCTCGTGCGGTGATTGACATAGGGCCACATACATCCGTGTGTATGAGTCCTAATAGGTCAGCAGCGCGCATTCCAACACCTTTGAAGGAAATACGAGTCATCTTACCGATGAGACATGATTCACACGTGCCAAATGATTGAAAATCAAAGGCCGAGATAGCTCCATTTTTGATGAACTGTTTTACGCGTTTCTCATTAATGTGTCCCATACGGCAGTGCCATAGATACGTTTGATCTTTGTCACCAACCTTTAACTTTTTATTCATTACGTGTAATATTTCGGTGGTCGGATCTAAAACATAAATTCCGTTCATGGAGGCGCCTTGCCAGTAAATCATATCGTGTAATGAGAAAATGCAAGTATTATTCTCTATTACAAATGAAAAACCAAGTTTATCAAGTGCAGAAACTGAAATAATGTTCTTAGAAAGACTAGGTACATAATAGCAGTCATATAATGACAACTCAAATCCGCTAGGAAGCTGGATCACATATGTCCCCTTTGAGATGGCGGCCACTCTTGCTCCATTCCCAACACGCAGGTCCACCTCACCCTTTACGAGGGGTTCGATGTTTCGGAGCCCCCTGCACATGATTACACAGATGAGAACCACAACCAGTATCAAGTACCCAAGTTAAAGTAACTTGCGTGGTTAATCTCAATCATATGAATAAAAGTAGAAGAGAGAGAAGACATACCAACGGGTTTAACACGACCTGCCTTTAAGTCCTCATGATAAACAGGACATGTACGCCTCCAATGCCCAGTCTTGTGGCAATGATGGCATTCCATGTTTTCATTCTTGCTCTTTGTCGCGCTTGATGAGGTGCTCGACTCACCAGGCCCACTCTTACCTGAACCCGACTTCTTGAACTTCGGTTTACCTCTTGCTAGGTTTGCACGAGCTTTGCCCTTACCTTTCCCTTTGTTGGACACAACGAGAACATCTTGTTTCAAGCTCCCACTGAACTTCATGTCCTTCTCGGTCTGTACGAGAAGGGAGTGCGGTTCATGTGGAGTTTTCTTCAAATCATTCATATAGTAATTCGCTCTAAATTGCGAAAAACCATCGTGGAGTGAATGAAGCATGCGGTCGATAACAATGTTCTCGCTGATGTTACAATTAAAGGTCTCCGGCTTCTCGACATTCTCAATCATCATGCCGAGAATGTGTGGGCTAAATTGGTTGGCCCTTTCGGAGTCTCGCATCAAAGAAGCGAGTGGTATGCTCATAGGTCACGATTCTCGGTGCTTTCGAGAATTCCTTGGTGAGCGTGGTGAAAATCTTGTTTGCACCATGGGCTATGAAGCGTTTCTGCAAATTGGATTCCATTGCAAAAATGAGTACGTTTTTAATCGCACCCGCTTCCATACGGAAATCATTAAACTTGGTGATTTCAAAGAAGACTAGCCGTGGGACCTGGGTTTTGCGGGAGGGGCTCTAATAGATATTTGAGCTTCCCATCAGCGGCGCAGCATTCCGTAATGCCGCCTCCCGTCTCCGAAGTTTGATCCATCATTCTTCAGTCGAGTAGACTGATTCATCTGATTCATGAAGATCCGAAGCCAGGACTCACGGTCCAATGTGGCACTTGGCATTGGGTTATCAGTAGAACCAGCCATTTGTTATTAGCAGTTTAAAAGTTCGTGATCTACACTGAAAAAGAAAGAAAAACAAAAACGAAATAAGCAACTCATCGAGGTGATTTAAGTCTATTTAAAATTCATTTTAACATGTAGACTCAATGCACTTGCATAATTGATCTCCCTCAAGAATGATACAAGTGATCCCAAGACTCAATTTCTGTAAATTGATAAGCCAACTGTTTAGCTAATTTTTTTAGGAAGAACTCTTGGTCGATAGATTTCCGTAAATCCTATCTATAGTCCACCATAGTCACAGGATCGTACGAGTGACCATAGTGTTGAGATAAAATAGGTCAATCGGTTCCAACTTACCCGACGTAGAAGGGGTCATATTATGCCTACCGACGAAGAAGGGACTCATTGGAGTTTGACCTATAAAGACCGTTCTCAATTTTTGTTTGTACGAGGAAGATCCCATCAACTAAATTATAATTCATATTAAGTGAACGAATAACTAGCGTCTGCGTGAATGAATTAATTTGGATGATGGCTTAAAAAACGTGTGACATGAGAATGTCAATGAAAACTAACTCGTGACCTCTATATGTGTCAGTTTTCATGCAATAATTAGGTGGTTTGGTTTTTAGGCGGAATATGATGCATACTATCGTTACGATAAAATAAATAAACGAATGCAATACGTAAATAAAAAATTCCTAGTGTGGCCTATCCTAATAAAAAGAACATAAAACAACTTTGGAATCCACCGTTGGACCCGAGAAGCTTGTCTTGATGTTCCATCTTGATCCATGTAGCGGGAGTGAGCATCCGGTCTCCATCTTTGGTCTTCTCAAAAATTACAATTTTAAATTTACAAATATAAACCTATTTACATTCTAAATAAAAACTGTAATTAAAAGAAATAAAAATGGAGATACGAGATCTCAAAATACAACCAAGACCGTGTTCCATCATTACGGTAACACGTTCTACTAAGGCCACACTAAGTTACAACCGTTTGCAAAATTAAATAAATACGTAATTAAAAGCATTCAAATTAAACAAGAACGATAAATTAAAATGCATCAACTAAAATTTAAATTTATTCGTGACATAATTCCGTAATTATGTTAAATTTTTATCCAAACCACCAAAGATAATTAAAATTACATGACAAAACCGCTTTAGTCAAGTTAATTTTAATCCGAGATAATCCGTTACAATAAATCGTTTTAAAGTAACTTAATTTTACGTGGGTGAACCGTTTCACTAACAAGCGAGAGCATAAAAACGTTTTATGCATTAAAAGGGCCGAAAAAGAAAAAAAAACAGAATTTTTTTTTTTTTTTCTGTACTGCTGTACGTGAACAGTACCAGTACCCAAAGAATTTTTTTTTTTTTTTTTAAATGCTGTAAAAACCGAGAGCATCAAAAAGCCAAAAAAAAAAAACTTACACGGCTCAAAATCGTGAGCAACAAAAGATCAAAACAAAACGGTTTGATAAAACACAATTGCAATTTTAATCTAATCCGTATAGAAAACAAACTACAATTGTAACATCTTCAACATATAGCAATAATTATCGGTTAAAATTGCTACATGTGAAGAACGATTGAAAACAAGAGATCGAACGATCTAACAAAATTGTGTGGCACGCATAACGATGCAAAAAAACAGAAAAACAGGCCGTGTTCAAGAAGGCCACACGGTTTTCTAAAAAAAAAAATTAGCCACACGAAATTTTTTTGCAATCATTTTGATCGATCTTTAACATATTGCAATGAATATCGATTACAATACAATATACAAAGATTAAAATGAAAACAAAAACAATCGACAACCATCACCATGTAATCATTACACGGATCCCAAGACAAAAAAAATTGCAACATAAAAAAAACGCAGCAATTAAAAATTGCCGAGGGTGAAAAAAAATTGTGCCGAATAGAAAAAAACAGCCGCACCAATTTTTTTTTAAACAAAATTCATCGATTCAAAATCGTTTAATGAAAATCACATAGAAAAATTTACGTGGCCTCGCTCTGATACCACTTGTGGGGTAATATCCGTATAATACCCTTTAATTATAGGATTATAACGCAAAATTTACATGTGATTATAGTCATAAAACGAAAAACATAATGAAACGATTAAGCAATAGAAATAACCTTCGGTCCTAGTGCAAAATGGCAATGAGAGATCAAGATAGATCTCCTCCTAATTGTTGCACCCAAGATAGTCCGAGAAATGCCCTTGTGCTAGAGAGAATCCCCTAATTGCCTTGCAATATTGAGGGGATTGTATTGTGAGTTTGTGTTGGATGAGAGATCCGAATTTCGAGAGGCACAATTCCCAAAACCCTAATATTTTCTCAACTGAATTAGCATTAGGTTAACAAGAGAATGAGCTTCTCTTATTCCTATACCATTCGGCCAAACCGTGTGGATCAAGGGGAAGTGGGCTTCCACTTCCTCTTAATTTAAACTTGTGGTCCGGTTCATAATTCGCTAAGTGTATATGACGCGATTTCATTATAGACTGTCATCGGTTATCGGAAATTAAGGCATCAACTAATAATACGGGTTAGTTGAATTATTAATACATGTCCGACAAAACAGTATTGTATAATTATATTCAATATACATTTAATTAAATATAAAACGCTTATATTCAATTTTACGAATTAACCGCTTAATTCGTCTTAGCCATTACTTCCTCCGTTCCATTGAATTGTTTACGTTTGCTTTTTGGGCACTATTCATAAGTGAGAAGAATCTTCAATACAACTTCTAATGTATAACATAAAAGATAGTCATGTGAGATCTTTTTTAAATCGTCTTACCGAGTGCATTATGAATATCAAATTTTTATAATTTTTAATGATATGTAACTAAAGATATGAACAAAATAAAACAAGCATTGGCATATGTGCATAAAGCAAACGTAAACTATCATATGGAACAGAGGAAGTATTATTTAATCCGTATTAAATAAAATATCTCAACATCACATTTTGACTAATTATTAGTCAAATAACTCAGACTAACTGGTTAGTCAAATTTGGCATCTATATGACTGTATTTTCATACCGTCACATCTCTCAAACGTATCCTATAGGTGTGACTTTTAGGGACCAGTTTATCACCGCCATCTGTATGACAATAACGTCAAACTTATCTAGCAAGCCAACCGTTATTGATAAACGTGGATCAACTGATAATAATACCAAAAGTATGCCCTTTGATCCTTTTAGAGATTTATAAGTCCTTGCACTAACTGTTAAGGACACCAGCCCCAACATCCGGATCCGCAAAGGTCGTATTTTACAATCGATCTGTATCAAGAGTGGTTTCCCCGACTAGAGAGTAACTTAACTGATAAAAACGAATCCGTATCCGAGCATGGCCATGCATTTCGATTCTGACTCCTCGAGTGGCCCCGAGAAATATCGAGTACGATAAAGGCTGAATATTTCCTTCAACTCGACTCCTTCCGATCTAAGCACAGCATGAAATGACCCAGAAAAAATCTACTTGGCCCCCTGTTACGGATGACCGTGAGAAAGAAACCAAAGTCACCCAAAATCTGCCTTAGTCTCAAGAGACAGTCGATAGTCAAAAAAATCGACTCTTAGAATCACCATGGAGGTCCTATCCACGACCGGGCACCGAATGTTATAAAACATTTAGGACTCCACGTCGATGTCACATTTGTGTCCTACGAGATATCCGTATAACTCGCCTATGTGATTGGTCAGTCAACCGTTTGACTTATGGCTCGTTGAACCCACCATCAACCAACATCACAAAATAATTGCCAGAGTTATCAGCTCATGTGGGTAATTAAGGACCAAAATATAATGTTTGTTCAGTTCACTTTGTGGTGTTCAAAATTGTCGTACAAAACCACATGAAAAACAAAATATATATAAATATCAAAACGATGATGTCGTATAGAGTACAAAAGAGAATGAATCTAATCCATAAAAGAGTACTACAACTTAGGAACACGTTTAATTCCCATGGAATTAACGTGCCCTTCAAGCTTATCTTGTCGTAATGGTTTAGTGAGAGGATCTGCTATGTTATCATCTGTAGCAATCTTTTCTATCACTACTTCCTTTTGCTCCACGTAATCTCGGATTAGATGAGCTTTCCGTTGTACATGTCTAGACTTGTTGCTAGACTTAGGCTCCTTAGTTTGGAAGATGGCACCTCTATTGTCGCAATAGATGGTGATCGGGTCATTCGAACTAGGCACTACAGATATTCCTTGTAAGAATTGACGCATCCATATCGCTTCCTTTGCGCCTTCGACGCGGCATAGTACTCGGACTCGGTCGTAGAATCTCTTTGTAACACTTTGTTTGGAACTCTTCCGGTGATCTGCAGCGCCATTAAGAGTAAAAACGAATCCGAATGAGATTTCGAGTCATCTCGATCCGTTTGGAAGCTAGCATCTGCGAACGTCAGGTTCGCATAGCTTTTGAGGGCCTCCATAAGTCAATGCCCAATCTTTAGTCCTCCGTAGGTACTTAAGAATATTCTTGACAGCCAGCCAATGTGATTCACCTGGATCTTTGTTGGAATCGACTTGTCATACTCAATGCATATGCCACGTCCGGACGTGTGCATATCATGGCATACATGATTGATCCTATAGCCGAGGCATAAGGAATCCGTGTCATGCGCTCTTTCTCTTCCGGTGTCTCTGGTGCCTGAGACTTGCTCAAATGCACCCCTGGAGCCATAGGAAGGAACCCCTTCTTGGAGTTAGTCATGCTGAATCTCTCTAGGACTTTGTCTATGTAAGACTCCTGACTGAGAGATAACATCCGACGTGATCTATCTCGATAGATACGGATGCCCAAAATTCTTTGTGCCTCACCCAGATCTTTCATCTGGAAATGGTTCTTCAACCATACTTTCACCGAAGTTAAGAGAGGTATGTCATTCCCAATCAGGAGTATGTCGTCAACATACAATATTAGAAAGATAATCTTGCTCCCACTCGACTTGATATAGAGACATGGTTCCTCGACTGATCGAATGAATCCATTTTCTTTTATCACTTGGTCGAAGCGATGATTCCAACTCCGAGATGCTTGCTTAAGTCCATAAATGGAACGCTTAAGTTTGCATACTTTCTTAGGATGTTCTGGATCGATGAAACCTTCGGGTTGTACCATGTACAACTCTTCCTCCAAAAATCCGTTTAAGAAGGCGGTTTTCACGTCCATTTGCCAAATTTCATAGTCATGAAAAGCGGCAATCGCTAAGATTATCCGAATGGAACGCAGCATGACTACGGGTGCAAAAATTTCATCGTAGTGCAGACACTGGCACTTGGGTGAAACCTTTAGCAACTAGTCGTGCTTTATAGATATCTTGTTGACCTTCCTCAGAATGCTTTATCTTGTAAAGCCATTTGCATTGAAGGGGACGAACCTTAGCGGGTAAGTCAACAAGATCCCATACGTTGTTCTCATACATGGAGTCCATCTCGGATTGCATGGCCTCAAGCCATAGCTTTGAGTCGAAACTAGTCATGGCACCTTTATAGGTTGCGGGTTCACTACTCGTTAAGAGTAGAATGTCATCTATGTCATGTTCCTCGACCATACCAATGTATCGTGGGAGGAATAGAGACTCTTCCCGACCTCCTAGGTTCCTCGGGAATATTAACCGCAGCCGGGATTGAAGGAATTGGTTCCTCCAATGGTTGCTCGGTATTTGGTTCAGGAATCTCCGACAGGTCGAAGGTTCTATCACTCTTTGCATTCTCGAGAAATTCCTTCTCTAAGAATGTCGCACTAGCCGCAACAAAAACACGTTGTTCGGTTGGCGAATAAAAGTAGTGACCAAGTGTTCCTTTAGGATAACCTATAAAGTATGTCTTGACCGATCGCGGGCCGAGCTTATCCTCGTGTCTCCACTTGACATAAGCCTCGCAGCCCCAAACCCGTATAAAGGACAAGTTAGGGACCGTTCCCTTCCATAGTTCATATGGAGTCTTGTCACAGACTTTAGACGGACTTCGGTTAAGTATTAGAGCGGTGACGTAAGAAGAGCATAACCCCATAATGAGTCGGCAACATGGTGTGACTCATCATGGATCGAACCATATCAAGTAGTGTTCGATTTCTCCGTTCGGACACACCATTCAACCGAGGTGTTCGGTGGAGTTAGCGTAAGGCAATCCCACAGTCTTTGAGGTGTTGATCAAACTCGTGAGAAAGATACTCGCCACCACGATCCGAACGCAGTGTTTTAATCTTTACGCCCGATGAGGTTCGTACCCGATTCTGGTATTCTTTGAATTTCTCAAAGGATTCACTTTTATGCTTCATTAAGTAGACATAGCCATATCTACTTAAATCGTCCGTGAAAGTGATGAAATACCTATAGCCTTCTCGTGCGGTGATTGACATAAGTCCACATACATCCGTGTGTATGAGTCCTAATAGGTCAGCAGCGCGCATTCCAACACCTTTGAAGGAAATTCGAGTCATCTTACCGATGAGACATGATTCACACGTGCCAAATGATTGAAAATCAAAGGCCGAGATAGCTCCATTTTTGATGAGCTGTTTCACGCGTTTCTCATTAATGTGTCCCATACGGCAGTGCCATAGATATGTTTGATCTTTGTCACCAACCTTTAACTTTTTATTCATTACGTGTAATACTTCGGTGGTCTGATCTAAAACATAAATTTCGTTCATGGAGACTGCCTTGCCATAAATCATATCGTGTAATGAGAAAATGCAAGTATTATTCTCTATTACAAATGAAAATCCAAGTTTGTCAAGTGCAGAAACCGAAATAATGTTTTTCAAAGATGGGTACATAATAGCGAGTTATATAAAAATAACTCAAATCCGCTAGGAAGTCTGGATCACATATGTTCCCCTTGAGACGGCGACCACTCGTGCTCCATTCCCAACACGCAGTCCACCTCACCCTTTACGAGGGGTTCGATGTTTCGGAGCCCCTGCACATGATTACACAGATGAGAACCACAACCAGTATCAAGTACCCAAGTTCCGTAACTTGCGTGGTTAATCTCAATCATATGAATAAAAGTAGAAGAGGATGAAGACATACCAACAGGTTTAACACGACCCGCCTTTAAGTCCTCATGATAAACAGGACATGTACGCCTCCAATGCCTAGTCTTGTGGCAATGATGGCATTCCATGTTTTCATTCTTGCTCTTTGTCGCGCCTGATGAGGTGCTCGACTCACCAGGTCCACTCTTCCCTGTCCCTGACTTCTTGAACTTCGGTTTACCTACTGCTAGGTTTGCTTGAGCTTTGCCCTTACCCTTGCCCTTGTTTGACACAACGAGAACATCCTGTTTCAAGCTCCCACTGGACTTCATATCCTTCTCGGTCTGTACGAGAAGGGAGTGCAGTTCATGGGGACTTTTCTTCAAATCATTCATATAGTAATTCGCTCTAAAGAGCGCAAAACCATCGTGGAGTGAATGAAGCATGCGGTCAATCACGATGTTCTCGCTGATTTTACAATTGAGCGTCTCCAGTTTCTCGACATTCTCAATCATGCTGAGAATGTGTGGGCTAACCGGTTGGCCCTTCTGGAGTCTCGCATCAAAGAAGCGAGTGGTATGCTCATAGGTCATGATTCTCGGTGCTTTCGAGAATTCCTTGGTGAGCGTGGTGAAAATCTTGTTTGCACCATGGGCTATGAAGCGTTTCTGCAAATTGGGTTCCATTGCAAAAATGAGCACGTTCTTTATCGCACCCGCTTCCATGCAGAAATCGTTAAACTTAGCGATTTCGTTAGCTCTAGCCGTGGGACCTGGGTTTGCCGGGAAGGGCTCTAATAGATATTTGAGCTTCCGTCGTCAGGCGGCAAGCATTCCGTAATCCGCCTCCCGGTCCACGAAGTTTGATCCATCATTCTTGATCGAGTTGATCGATTCATCGATTCATGAAGATCCGAAGCCAGGACTCACGGTCCAATGTGGCACTTGGCATTGGGTCGTTAGTAGGACCAGCCATTTCGTTATTAGCAGTTTAAATGTTCGTGATCTACACTGAAAAAGAAAGAAAAACAAAAACGAAATAAGCAACTCATCGTGGTGATTTAAGTCTATTTAAAATTCATTTTAACGTGTAGACTCATTGCACTTGCATAATTGATCTCCCTCAAGAATGATACAAGTGATCCCAAGACTCAATTTCCGTAAATTGATAAGCCAACTGTTTGGCTAATTCTTCCGTAAGAACTCTTGGTCGATAGATTTCCGTAAATCCTATCTATAGTCCACCATAATCACAGGATCGTACGAGTGATCATAGTGTTGAGATAAAATAGGTCAATCGGTTCCAACTTACCCGACGTAGAAGGGGTCATATTATGCCTACCGACGAAGAAGGGATTCATTGGAGTTTGACCTATAAAGACTATTCTCAATTTTTTGGTTATACGAGGAAGATCCCATCAACTTAATTTTAATTTATTTTAAGTGAACGAATAACTAGCGTCTGCGTGAATGAATTAATTCAGGTGATGGCTTAAAATGATCGTGTGACATATGAATGTCATAGAAAACCAACGCGTGACCTCTATATGAGTCAGTTTTCATGCAATTATTAGGTGGTTTGGTTTTAGGCGGAATATGATGCATATTATCGTTACGAAAATAAATAAAAGAATGCAATACGTAAATAAAATTCCTAGTGTGGCCTATCCTAGTAAAAGAAAAACATAATACAACTTTGGAATCCACCGTTGGACCCGAAAAGCTTGTCTTGATGTTCCATCTTGTCCATGCAGCGGGAGTGAGTATCCGGTTCTCCGTCTTTGGTCTTCTCAAAATTACAATTTAAAATTTACAAATATAAACCTATTTACATTCTAAATACAAAAACTGTAATTAAAAGTGAAAAAACCAAAATGGAGATACGAGATCTCAAAATAAAACCAAGACCGTGTTCCATCATTACGGTAACACGTTCTACTAAGGCCACACTAAGTTACAATTGATTGTAAAAAGAATAAATATGTAATAAAAGGCATTCAAGGAATTCAACAAAACGATAAATAAAATGCATCAACTAAAACAAATTCATTCGTGACATAATTCTGTAATTATGTTAAATTTATCCAAACCACCTTTTTAACGATTAAAATTTATGTGATAAAACTGCTTCTATCAGTTTATTTTAATCTATTACAATCCGTTACTTTAAATACGCTTTAAAATAACTCAATGGTACGTGTGTGAACCGTTTCACAATCATAGCGAGTGTACAATATCCGTATAAAGTACATATTAAGGCCAAAAGAAAATTTAAAACAAAAAGAATAAATTTTCAAAGCTGCCAGAACAAAAAATCCCTCGATCCAGGAGCAACAGTGCTCGATCGAGGAACAAAAGGGCTCGATCGACTGAACTGCTAGTCGATCGAGAGGTATGCTAATCAGAAAGTACTCGATCGACAGTACTGAAGTCGATCGAGGGCTTTTATCAGCAAATCTGCTCGATCGAGTACGAGGACTTCTCGATCGAGCAGTGGGGATTTAAACAGAGGTCGATCGAGTACTGAAATTACTCGATCGAGCAAAAACACAAGGAAGGGCTCTCGATCGAGTAGAAACATGCTCGATCGAGGGCAAAAACATTCTGAAAACATGAAACCCTCGTGAAAACAGTTTTGACGAAACATAAACATCTCAATTTTGATCAAAACCGCATCAAAACAATTTTACAATCTGACAAAACTTGACATATTGCTATAATCTCCGTATAAAATAACAATATGTAAAAGAACAAATCGAAAACAAGATAAATCAACCGTGTAAAAACATGTCACGGTTTCAACAAAAAAACGAAACAGCCGTGTATACATGGCACGGTTTTCGAGACAAAAACAATCGTTTCAAAATCGTTTTATGAAAATCACATAGAAAGATTTACGTGGCCTCGCTCTGATACCACTTATAGGGTAATATCCGTATAAGACCCTTTAAATTTAGGACTATAACGTAAATTTAACATGCGATTATCGTCATAAAAACATAAATACAATAGATAACGATAAAGATTAAGAATTAACCTCGGGTCCTTTGATGCGCGGCGTAAAGAACAGAAATCAACAGAGATTTCCTCCTAATCGTTGCACCCAAGACCGTCTGAGACTATGCCCTTGTGCTAGAAATGCTCTCTAATTGACTTGCAATATCGAGAGAGCTATTGTGAGGTTATTCGATGTGAGATCTAGAAATTTCAGAGAGAAATGCTCTGAAACCCTAATTTTGTTGTAAAAATGAATTAGGTTTCAAAAGGAGAGAAGGCTCTCCTTTTGTTGCCTCGGTCCGCGGGTCACTAGAGGAGGGAGTGGGCTTTCCACTTTCTCCTCATTTGACTCGTGATCCGACTCGTCTCGCTAAAATGTATATGACGCGGTTTTTCTTATAAATCGTCATCGGTTATCGGTTATTAAAATATCAACTAATAACACGGGTTAGTTGAAATATTAATACATGTCCGACAAAAACGATATTGTATAATTTATTCAATATACATTAATTAAATATAATCGTTTATATTTAATTTACGAATTAACTGTTTAATTCGCCTTAGCCCATTTTATTTAATCCGTATTAAATATAATATCTCAACATCACATTTTGACTAATTACTAGTCAAATAACTCGGACTAACTGGTTAGTCAAAATTGGCATCAACATGATTTGTATTTTCATACGTCACGTCTCTCAAACGTATCCTATAGGTGTGACTTTTAGGGACCAGTTGATCACCGCCATCTGTATGACAATAACGTCAAACTTATCTAGCAAGCCAACCGTTATTGATAAACGTGGATCAACTGATAATAATACCAAAAGTATGCCCTTTGATCCTTTTAGAGATTTATAAGTCCTTGCACTAACTGTAAAGGACACCAGCCCCAACATGAAGTACCTTAGCCACGGTGCGCGATGGACCGTGGTGACCACCATATGAAGAGGAGTGACAGCCTTCCAGGACTATTTTGGTCTCCCACTGCGGAATACACCGTCTGTAGAGACCGTCTGCACATTCCTTAAACAAGTAAGGATCATCCGGAAATCGCTTAACGTTATATAGAAAACGCTTCTTTTGCTGATGAGAAAGGTCAGGCGGCAGCTCGCCACTGACAACGAAGTTAGCTATATCTGCATACCAAGGTTCTTGGTTAACAATAGACGATATAATAGCAAATAAAGTATCGTCAGGAAAAGAATCATCAATGGGTAGAGAATCTTCCCCTTCTTGTCGCATCAGCCGCGACAAGTGATCAACTACAACGTTCTCAGCTCCTTTCTTATCCTTAATCTTCAAATCAAACTCCTGAAGAAGGAGTATCCATCTCAGTAGCCGTGGTTTAGCCTCCTTCTTAGCAAGGAGATGCCTCAAAGCTGCATGGTCAGTAAAAACAGTGACTTCTGACCCAACTAAATAAGTACGAAACTTCTCTAAGGCATAAACTACAGCTAACAGCTCCTTCTCAGTGGTAGTGTACTTCACTTGAGCCTCATCCAGAGTTCAGCTCGCATAGTAAATAGCATTCAAGGCTTTGTCTTTCCTCTGGCCAAGCACCACTCCTAGTGCATAGTCACTCGCGTCACACATGATCTCAAACGGCAAGTCCCAGTTGGGAGGCTGTATGATCGGCGCGGAGACTAAGGCCTGCTTTAACCTGTTAAAAGCAGAAAGACAAGCATCAGTAAACACAAAAGGGGCATCCTTAAGCAGCAACTGTGTAAGTGGTTTAGCAATTTTGGAGAAATCCTTGATAAACCGGCGATAAAAGCCGGCGTGACCAAGGAAGCTCCTCACCCCCTTAACATTAATAGGAGGTGGTAATTGCTGAATCACTTCCACCTTTGCCTTGTCAACTTCTATTCCCCTATCAGAAACTAAGTGCCCTAAGACAACTCCCTCGTTGACCATAAAGTGGCACTTCTCCCGATTCAAAGACAAGATTAACCTCAATACAAATACCGCAACACTTTCTCAAGGTTAGACAGACAGTTAGAAAAATCACTTCCATATACACTGAAATCGTCCATAAAAACTTCCATGATAGACTCAATGTACTCTGAAAATATCCCCATCATACACCTCTGGAAGGTGGCACGGGCATTGCACAAACCAAAAGGCATTCTGCGATACGCAAAAACGCCCTTAGGACAGGTAAATGTAGTCTTAGCCTGATCGTCTGGGTGGATAGGGATCGAAAGAACCACGAATACCCATCTAAATAGCGAGAAAAATTTATGAGAAGCTAACCTTTCTACCATTTGATCAATAAAAGGAAGGGGAAAGTGATCCTTCTTAGTGGCGGCATTCAGCTGTCTGTAATCTATGCACATCCGCCAACCAGTCACTACTCGGGTAGGTATTAATTCATTCTTTTCATTCTTAACTACAGTTGTCCCTCCTTTATTCGGGACTACCTGTACTGGACTCACCCATCTAGAGTTTCTGACAGAATAAATAATACTTGCATCCAGCAGCTTCATTACCTCAGCCATCACGACATCCTGCATCTTCGGTTCACCCGGCGCTGACCCTGTCTCGCAAGGTTTGTGATCCTCCTCGACTCTATCCTGTGCATACAAATATCGGGACTAATCCCCGTGATATCGTCCAGTGAATAGCCCATTGCCTTCCTGTTTTTCTTAAGTACAGCTAACAAGGAGGTCAGCTGATCATCACTAAGCTTGGCACTAACAATGACTGGATATTGCTCTGTATCGTCTAGGAAAGCATATTTAAGATGAGAAGGGAGAGGCTTACGTTCCGGTACCTTTACCTCAATGGAGCAAAGAGTCGATCATTTGTTCCACCTGCTCTCCTTCGTGCTCATCTAAATCATCAACAAGAAATTCCAAAGCAAAGACATCATCGTCGTGCCTGGGCTATCTCGCACACTCATCAAAAAGCATAAGAGCTTCTAGGGGTCCTTCATAAAAGAACCCGACCAGGAAGTCATAAATAGACTCGTCAATGATATCGACCGAATAGCAAGTGTCCTCTATCATTGGGTGGGCTAAATCTTGGCAAACCGAATGTGATAGCGTCATCCCCTCATCGCAAGAGTCGACGCCTTGTCGACATCAATAACGGCCCCGGTTGTACAAAGGAATGGTCTTCCTAAGATAATTTGGGTCCGGGTGTCCTCGGCTATATCCAAAACAATGAAATCTCTTTGGGATGTAAAGCTTGCCTATTTTCACAGCACATCCTCCAAGACACCTAAGGGTCTCCTAACAGATCTATCACCATCCGTAGGGTAATGTTAGTCACTTTGAAATGACTCATCTTCAGTTTCTTGCAGACAGGAAGGGGCATGACACTAACACTGGCACCTAAATCGCAAAGGGCCTTATCAATAACCGTATTGCCTATGACACAAGTAATAGAAAAGTTGCCCGGGTCTTTCATTTTTGGAGGGGCCTTATTCAACAGTAAATTGCTAGACTCTTCCATAAATGAAACTGTCTCAAATTCACTCAAATTTCTCTTACGCGTCACGATATCCTTCATAAACTTAGCGTAAGTGGGTACCTGAGTAACAAGTTCGGAAAAAGGGACAGTTACCTGGAGGTTCTTCACGATGTCCACGAACTTACCGTACTGTTGCTCGATCTTTGCGTCCTTCAGACGACTTGGGAAGGGCACCCTGGTAGCGACGAGTGGACCCGCAACCTTTCCTTTACCCTTGTCAATGTGTGATGTCTCCACAGCAGGGGAAGATGACACGGTGGCGGTATTAGATAGTGAATTAGGATTTCCGCCACTTAAAGTACTGGATCGAATGCTTTCATCGCTCGATCGACCATGTTCATCACTCGATCGAGTGATTTCTTCAGCAGAATTGCTCGATCGAGTGAGAGTGTCACTCGATCGACTAACTTGGGATTCTTCACCTCTCGATCGACCACCATTTTCACTCGATCGAGTGACAGGATGGGTTGAACTGCTCGATCGAGCAGAAGAGTCACTCGATCGAGTGGTTACAGCACACGCAGCAAGTATTTCCTTCAAAAACTCGTCTAATTCCTCATCCGAGTTATCGTCAGCTGTCAAAACCTCGTCTTCTTCATGAGTAAGGTCGTTTTGAAAATTCATTGCACTGACTGGATCGCAAATTGGAAGAAGCTTGGCTTGGTCTGTCGCGAGTGTCAACTGCGCGACTTGTTCTTTCAATTCCGATATAACTGTTTCAGATTGCTGTGACATCTTTGACATACTCAACATGATGGATTTTAACTCGGCAATTTCTTCGTTTGCAGAGGGAGGAATCGGTAGCGGAGCTGGCGTGGAGGGGGCAGAGACGCTCTTTATCTCTTCATAAAGTTGAGAGAAAGGGACCCCTTGCTTGTACTTCTTATAAGCAAGGGCGCGCTCTACACTTGCCATACATTCATAAAGGTCGTGCCCTTCCTCGCCACATCTACCACATGGCTCTATATGCTCTGTAATCGTAGGCATTTTGGCAATTAAACCTTCAATGCAACAACTAACCTGCAAAACCAATCAAAGCTTTGCAGAAATGAGATCGGTCTCAAGGAATAAATTCCCTGAGACGAGAGACAAACTTAATTAAAGCAACAAGTATGTGCCACCTCAAGACAACGGCGCCAAAATTTGACACGTCTGTCGCGTACCTGGTCAAAAATACCAACGGCTCTAACTAATATAGCTAGGGAAGTCGGGTCGAATCCACAGAGAGGTAGGAAATTGTCGGCTAAAACTAGGTTCGTCAAGGTAACCAAATTGGGGGTTTATAAAATGATTTCTAAACTAAGAGAATAAGGATAAGAGAAATAAAAGAGAGGAAATAACAGATAGAGAAAGGCAGCTAAGACAAACGGTTCACCATAATCATCCGGTCAAGTAATCCAGGTCTCAGGTCAATGCAAGTACGGTCTAAGGGGTAACGAACGTCACCTTTCGGTCCTTAATTCACCCTAAAGTGTAAACAGCTTAACTTTCGCCCTCACTGCAATACTCTATTGTTCGCTACTAGTCTACCTTTTCCAACCTTTCGGTCCTGGTCAAGGGTCACTAGGAATTATAGGTCTAATTGCGTCGACTCAATTAGAAAGATACAGTTAATTGTAGCATTTAACCAACAAAGATTATATTAGCATTAACCTAGTAAATCGATTACCGTTCCTTCATGATTATGGATCCCCTATAGTCTCAGCCAAGGGAATTTAGCTACCCGTTCCCATAGAATTAACAATAACGATAAATAAGGGATTGAGATTAAACATCATAACAATTAAGCAAGATTCAAACAAGCAATTATTATGACAACGATAAATAGAGAAGAAATTAAGCAATAAATAAGATTAGAATAAGAGTAGACTGATAATACCGATTACAAATTCCAAATCCGAGTAGTAGAATGCCAAAGAAAAATCCAGAGAACAGTGACAAAATGTTGAATAAAACGTGAGGAAGAGAAGAGAAAAAGTAACGTAGTTCACTCCTCCAGTCTTATACTGGAAAAACATCCTAAAACCTAATCTATGGACTAATTACAGAAGCCCATAATAAGATTAGGCGGAGAATAGCTAAACCACACAAAACCTCTCGATCGAGTAGGAGTAATCTACTCGATCGAACAAGTTCATCACCAAATCATTCGATCGAGTAAGAACAACCACTCGATCGAAGACTGCTTGTAGAAACTCCCCGATCGACTCCTTAGACAGCTCGATCGATCAATCTTGCGTGTATAAAGCATTCGATCGAGCAGTTAACCACTCGATCGAGCTACGTAGGCACGTTAGACCTTGAATTGCTTCCCAAACTTAGCTCACGCGTCTTCCAAGTGTTAGATTTCCAAGCTCCAGCTCCTTATTTTCCATGAATGCATACAATTGGGACAATTAAGGCTCGATTTAGCTCCTCTTCGGTCAATTCCTGCAAATTACAATAAACGGACCAAAGTAGAACATTCGGGGGCATTTGTAGCCAGATGCTACATAAAAAGCACAGAGATGCGTGTAAAAATGAGGTGAAAACCTTATATAAAAGACACGCATCAGTTACAATCTCGAAACCAAAACCAAAAGTACAAATACATGTTCTCAAACTGACTGTTTACTGTTCTAACTGAAATGTAAAGAAACTACTAAGCTACAGCGGAAGACTTCTATCATCATATCGTGGCAATCCCAGCTATCCCAGTACCCATCTCATACCTGCTCAATATCTGCTCACCATCCTCGAATGGATCACCGCAGGTTTACAAAACAACAACCGGGGTCAGTACTAATCACACAACTCAATATATATATCAACAACAAGATAAACAGACAGCTTAACTGTCACACACACAATCACACCAATTCCAACAATCTCAATCACCGATCGTCCCTTTGGACCGATCCCCCGATGGGGGACGCAGCCGTACCTACCAAATCCCCGCTCCTCATAATGAGCGATAACCCTGTCCATTAATATGCACATCCCTTCTGTGGCGGGTTCCACAGAAGGCAAAACTAGGGCGTGAAGCCACTCCCGCAAGTGACCCCACTCAGCCAAGGACACGCCTCGAGAACCATAGACAACAATCACAATCACAATCACAACCGTCACAATACAATTACTATATCAAACAATCAATCTCAACACATCATCAATCATCCCATTATGGGACTAATGCGAGTAGGAAATCCTACCCGGAAAGCACACTATCGACGGTCTCTACAATTTGTATCAAAAAGCTTCCTCTACGAAACCTCCTCCTATCATACAACATACAAATGCTACCAAATCACATACCACTCAAAAACCCCCAAATCCCTATATTAGGGTTTAACCAAATCAAAGGAAAGACAACAAAAAGGGTACATAGATCTAACCCTCGACGCAAGGATCTCAACAGTATAACCAACGATGAAAACCGACCTTCCAAACTCCGGGATTCGCTAACAATGCGATTAAGATGATGAACGTACTTGCTTTTCTCTCTTTGACATTAAATTAGGTTTTGCAAAAGTGTTTAGTATAATGACGACGAAGGTTATATATCTTAATCGCATAATTAACAAAACCCGAGAAAAACTCCCCGTAAACCGGCTACTCGATCGAGTACCCCCTTACTCGATCGAGTATCCTAGTTACTCGATCGAGTACCCAACAGGTCAGAAACTATTTTAAAACGCAACTTACCCTTACTCGACAGAGTAAGGCCTACTCGATAGAGTACCCGAAGACTCATAAATACGGAGTATTACAGTCTTCCCTCCATAAAAAGAACTTCGTCCCCGAAGTTCAAACCACTACTAAACAAAGGTACTCCCCAAACACTTCCGACTCACTACCAAAACAAAACTCAACATAAAACATGTTACTAACCCAACTCATCCCGACAAACATACCGACACAACATACAAAAAAAAAGGGTATAAAACTCTTAAAAACTCGTCGCGATCATCTCCTACCCCCTAAAAGAAACAAGGTTACGTCCCCGTAACCATACATACCTGATCAAAAAGAAAAGGGTATCGCTATTTCATGGCTTCCTCTGGCTCCCATGTAGCTTCCTCAGTCTCGTGGTTAGACCAAAGGATCTTAAGCAAAACTGTCTCACCACTCCTAGTCTTCCTAACCTTTCGGTCAAGAATCTGCTTAGGCACCTCAAGATATGATAAGGACTAATCTAGCTCTAAGTTCTATGCCTCTAACACATGTGACGGATCACTCACATACTTCCGCAGCTGCGATACATGAAACACATTATGCACTCTCTCTAGCGCAGCTGGTAAAGCCAGACGATATGCCACTTCCCCAACTCGCTCTAAGATCTCATAAGGCCCAATAAACTTCTGACTTAGCTTTCCTTTCTTCCCAAATCTCATAACCCCACGCATAGGAGACACTTTCAAAAGAACCTTGTCCCCAACCTGAAACTCTATATCTCGGTGGTGTAGATCTGCATAACTCTTTTGCCTATCCCGAGCTGCTCTCATCCGTTCCCTGATCATCTTAATCTGTTCCACCATCTCATGCACCATCTCTGGTCCTAAAACCATAGCCTCAGCACTATCGTCCCAACAAATCAGACTCCTACATCTCCTCCCATACAAAGCCTCAAACGGTGCCATACCAATACTAGTGTGATAGCTGTTATTATAAGAAAATTCTATCAAGTCCAACCTCTGTTCCCAGCTACCACCAAAATCCATCACACAAGCTCGTAACATATCCTCAAGAGTCTTGATTGTTCTCTCGTCTGTCGTCTCTGTCGCAGGATGAAATGTTGTACTCATCTTCAAAGTTGTTCCCAACGATTCCTGCAACTCTTTCCAAAACCTTGATATAAATCTCGCATCTCTGTCAGACACTATGTCCTTAGGGACTCCATGTAACTTAAGCACGTTCTTTCGATAGGCCATAGCCAATTGTGCTTTAGTCCATGTATCTTTCATTGGAACAAAGTGAGCTGACTTGGTCAGTCGATCCACTATTACCCAAATCATGTTGTTACCTTGTTGACTCTTTGGCAAACCCACGATAAAATCCATGGAAATGGATTCCCACTTCCACTCAGGTACCGTTAAAGACTGAATCTTACCTTGTGGTCGTCGCTGTTCCCCTTTAACTCTCTGGCATGTCAAACAACGGGACACAAACTCAGCTGTCTCTTTCTTCATCCCAGGCCACCAAAACGTATTCTTTAAATCTTTGTACAACTTATCTCCACCTGGATGAACTGAATATGGTGTGCAATGTGCCTCTGTCATGATAGTCTTTTTCAACTCCTCATCATTGGGAACACACCACCTACCGTCAAACCTCAAACTACCATCTGTGTGAATAGAGAATCGAGACACTGTCCCTTTCTCTACTCCAGCTCTCCACTCAACTATCTTAGGATCCAACACCTGCTTACCTCGAATGTCATCATAAAACTCAAGCTTCACTGTCATATCACCCATGGCATCTCCTTTCTACATCATATGTATCCCAAACCTCGCTACCTCATCTCTCAGCCTCATCAAAGATAGAGCTGTACACAGAGAATGTACACTCTTCCTACTCAAAGCATCAGCAACTACATTGGCCTTCCCTTCATGGTAGATAATTTCCATGTCATAATCGTCAATCAGCTCCATCCACCTCCTCTGTCTCATGTTCAACTCCTTTTAGTGAAAATATACTTGAAACTCTTGTGATCAGAAAATACCTTAAAGATTGCTCCATAAAGGTAATGTCTCCATATCTTGAGAGCAAACACTACTGCACCCAACTCCAGATCATGAGTAGGGTAGTTCTCCTCATAAGGCTTCAATTGCCTAGAAGCATAGGCAATCACTTTACCGTTCTGCATCAACACACATCCCAACCCATTCTTTGAGGCATCTGTATAAACCTCAAATTTCTCGATCCCTTCAGGCAATGCTAAGACAGGAGCTGTGGTCAAACGCTCCTTTAATGTTTGGAACGCCATCTCACAACTCTCATCCCAACGAAACCTGTTCTCTTTCCTCATCAACGCTGTCATAGGTCTAGCTATCTTGGAGAAATCTTTCACGAACCGTCTGTAGTACCCAGCTAAACCCAGAAAACTCCTGATCTCAGCAACATTCTTTGGTGCTTCCCACTTTGTCACTGCTTCTATCTTTGCCGGATCCACAGCTACCCCATCTTTTGAGATCACATGCCCCAGAAAAGCGACTTTCTCTAACCAGAACTCACACTTGGATAGCTTAGCATAGAACTCATGCTCCCTCAAAGTTTGCAACACGATCCTCAGATGCTCCTCATGCTCCTCCTTAGTCTTAGAGTAGACTAAGATATCATCGATAAACACCACTACAAACTTGTCCAAAAACTGTTTAAAGATCCTATTCATCAAATCCATAAACACTGCCGGTGCATTAGATAACCCAAACGGCATCACCACATACTCATAATGGCCATACCTCGACGTGAAAGCTGTCTTTGGTATGTCCACCTCTCTAATCTTCACCTGATGGTACCGCAACCTCAAATCAATCTTAGAAAAGACTGATGCACCACTCAACTGATCAAACAAGTCATCTATCCTTGGCAAAGGATACTTATTCTTCACCGTCACTCGGTTCAACTCTCTATAGTCTATACACAACCTCAGACTCCCATCTTTCTTCTTCACAAAAAGAACGGGTGCTCCCCACGGCGATACACTAGGTCTAATGTATCCCTTCTCTATCAAATCATCCAACTGCTTCCTAAGCTCCTCCATCTCCTTAGGACCCATACGGTACGGTGCCTTAGAGATTGGCCCCGTCCCTGGTTTCAACTCTACTGTGAAATCTATCTCTCTTCTCGGCGGCAACCCCGGAATCTCCTCTGGAAACACATCCTCAAACTCTCCCACCACTGGTATCTGATCAACTGTCGGACCCTCTATCCGGTCATCTCTCACATGGCACAATATCAAAGGACATCCCTTCCTCAGATATGACTTCAAAGTAATAAATTTGCAATCAACTTAACTTTGGGTTTGACTAGAAACCCACGATAAGACACACTAACGCCCTTAGGACCTCTTAAAGACACTTTCTTTTGATGACAGTCTATCTTAGCTTTATACTTTCCCAGCCAATCCATCCCAACTATCATCTCAAAACCGTCAAAAGGAAACTCTAGCAAGTCTACAGGGAAATCAACTTGCCCAACTATCATAGGTACATCCCTATATAACCTCCCACAAGATACAGACTCATCCGAAGGTATAAAAACTTTCTCACTGACAGACTCATACACCCTTAAACCCAACCGTTTAACATGACTCGAAGATACAAACGACTGAGAAGCCCCCGAATCAAACAAAACAAAGGTATGAATACCATTAACAAGAAAAGTACCGGTGATAACGTGTGCATCCTCCTCAGCTGCTTTCTTCTCCATCATGAATAACTTTCCTTTGGTCTTCCGTCCACCTCCTGGGACAAGATCTTGGTGATGTGGTCGGTTTAGCACCCGACCCTTGATTGTTGTTGTTGTTCGTTGGTGGTTTCTGATAAGAATTACCGCCGTTGCGGTTGCCTCCACTCTGGTAACTCTGACTTCCCCGGTTTGGCCACGACCCAGCCGGCCTATTGCTCGCATAGCTCTGCGCAGGTCTCTAGAAAGTTCCCGGTGCACTTGTGCACTCATGTCTCTTGTGGCCTACACCACCACAGCTATAGCAGGTCACTCCCCAACTACTACTAACACTTCTACGGCCACGCCCAAAGGAAGCCCCAAAGATCGAACCCCGAGCGAAGAAAACCCCTTAGACAGATTGTGGTTGCCTTTCTTGTGATTAGATTGGCCACCACCCTCGCTCTCAGACTTCCTTTTCTCACCACCTGACCTCTTCTGAGCCATCTCCACCAACCTCTCAGCTCTTCCAGCCCTCTCATAAGCTTCCTTAACATTAGTAAGGACTCCCACGGGTAACTTATCCATAATCTTAGGGGTCAACCCCCTCTCAAACCTCAGCGCCAAATTCTCCTCACTCAAACCCATATCCTCAGCATACCTAGACTTGTCATTGAACTGCCTGTAGTACTCGGCCACAGACATCTCAGCGGTCATCTTAAAACTGTCAAACTCTTCTCTCAACTTACTCCTCACGTGTTCCGGTACAAACTCTTTTCTCATAGCCCGACGAAACTCTTCCCAAGGTATAGTAGGTAAACCTTGGTTCACATACAACTCCTTAGCACTCACTTTCACCGTATCCCACCACTTACCAGCTGCCTCCCTCGGATAGAATGCGGCACTGTTCCACTCTCATCTCATCGGGACGGTGAACCAAATCTAATATGTTCTCCATCTCTCTAAGCCAGCTATCAAGAAGGTTCGGCTCCCCAACTCCCTTGTACTCTTTCGGGTTAAACCTCGCTATATAGAGGCTGATTTTAGAGTGATCAACCTCTTTCTCCATATCCTTATCCTTATCTTTCCCCACAGTCTTTAAAGCCTCAGTGAGAGCATCCTGATGCTCCAACATCTTAACGATGTCATCTATGTTCATAAGCTCGGCTCTCGCATACAAAGCAGACTTCTTGGGCGGCATCTTGAAACTATATCAGAAAAAGGGTGGACATAAACATACGCGCTAAAACCTCAAAACACGAAAACAAGCTGCCCAGACCCTACTCGATCGAGTTCCCAAACACACTCGATCGAGTAGCTAGGCTACTCGATCGAGTGACCCCCTACTCGATCGAGTGACCTAGGTACTCGATCGAGTGCCCAAAAACATGATTCTGGACTCAAAATTGTCAAAAACCCACCCGATCGAGTCAGTCCCACCCGATCGAGTCAGTCCCACTCGATCGAGTCATGCTAACTCACAAACGCTACCCGCATGTTATTTCATATGCTAACATGCTAAAAACTTTATAAAACCAACATTATATCATAACTAAGCATATAATGCTACGCATCTTTTCATACGATCTACGAAATCATTATATCATGTTATTAAATGCCACATTGTAAACATCCAACATGTTTTCATTCCAACAACAATTCTACATATATCATCAACCTTTCTTTCACATTCTCAACTTCCTACCACAAACACCCAACGGTTACACACACTTCATCACATTCACACACAAGCTAACCAAACAACGCATACGACCTTGACATACACCCCCCATGTGACCGGTTCAAAATTGTAGGGCGAGTTCGCGACTTCAGGACGTCTCCCAAGCCTTTGCATTAGCTCCTACAACCTTTACCTCGGGTTCATTTTAATTGACACCCTATGTTCATTAGGTTCATTGGTTACAGGTTTCAGGATCGTCTCTCTGATACCATTTGTAACACCCCCATACTCCAAGTGCCTTACCAGGACCACTCAGGTATGAAGATATTACCATCTCGGTTACCCGAGGCAATGATAATCAAATAAACAATAAAGAAACAACGTTTAAATAGAAATACTTAGTGAAAGGTTACAATCTCGAAACCAAAACCAAAAGTACAAATACATGTTCTCAAACGATTTCTTCGTTCTAACCGAAATGTAAAGAAACTACTAAGCTACGCGGAAGACTTCTATCATCATATCGTGGCAATCCCAGCTATCCCAGTACTCATCTCATACCGCTCAATATCTCGCTCACCATCCCCGAATGGATAACCGCAGTTTACAAAACAACAACCGGGTCGATACTAATCACACAACTCAATATATATATCAACAACAAGATAAACAGACAAAACTTAATCACACACACAACCACACCAATTCCAACAATCTCAATCACCGATCGTCCACCTTTGGACCGATCCCCCGATGGGGGACCGCAGCTGCACCCACCAAATCCCCGCTCCTCATAATGAGCGATAACCCTGTCCATTAATGTGCACATCCCTTCTGTGGCGGGTTCCACAGAAGGCGAAACTAGGGCGTGAAGCCACTCCCACAAGTGACCCCACTCAGCCGAGGACACGCCTCGAGAACCATAGACAACAATCACAATCACAATCACAACCGTCACAATACAATTACTATATCAAACAATCAATCTCAACACATCATCAATCATCCCATTATGGGACTAATACTGAGTAGGAAATCCTACCTGGAAAGCACACTATCGAGATCCAGTCTCTACTCTGTATCAAAAAGCTTCCTCTACGAAACCTCCTCCTATCATACAACATACAAATGCTACCAAATCACATACCACTCAAAAACCCCCAAATCCCTATATTAGGGTTTAACCAAATCAAACGAAACACAACAAAAAGGGTACATAGATCTTACCCTCGACGCAAGGATCTCAACGGTATAACCAACGATGAAAACCGACCTTCCAAACTCCGGGATTCGCTAACAATGCGATTAAGATGATGAACGTACTTGCTTTTCTCTCTTTGACAGTAAATTAGGTTTTGCAAAAGTGTTTAGTATAATGACGACGAAGGTTATATATCTTAATCGCATAATTAACAAAACCCGAGAAAAACTCCCCGTAAACCGGCTACTCGATCGAGTACCCCCTTACTCGATCGAGTATCCTAGTTACTCGATCGAGTACCCAACAGGTCAGAAACTATTTTAAAACGCAACTTACCCTTACTCGACAGAGTAAGGCCTACTCGATAGAGTACCTGAAGACTTATAAATACGGAGTATTACATCAGCTGTGACGGACATTGTTGGTTGGAATGTATGTGTAGTACTTGAATCGTCTATCATTTTTGTTGCATGCATGTTATGTAGGTCGCAGTCTAGGTGATTGATTGTTTTCTCTTTCTCTCTCTTATACATATACTTTCACCCTTTGCTTCATGAGAGAAGAGTGACCACGTGAGAGTCCGATTTTGTTGGACTTGCAGGGTCGATAGGTCAGCTTTATTTATGGATATCTTATAATTTGTTTGCGTAATGACCATTGTAGCTGTAACTGTTGATTTTAGTTTGCATTAAACTGGTTTAAGTAGACAAGTTATAGCTAGCTCTGAGTTATCTTTTCCGTTCCATTAATTTGCATTTAGTTTACTCGAGAACGAGTAAAGGTTTGGTTTGGGGAGATTTGATACGTGCATTTTATATAGTCTTTTTGGCCTTTTTATGCACGTATTTCTATGCTATTATCGTAGTTTTATGCTACGAAATGCCCCGAATATGCTACTTTGGTTTGTTTTGTTCTATATGCAGGAATGGACCAGAAAGTAGTGAAATCGAGCCTTTTACCATCCGTTTAGAATGCATTAGGAGGAAGAGTGAATTTGGAGTGGGAATGTAGTTGTCTTGAGATGCGCAAAGAAGTAAAATAGCTAGGCGAGCAAAGGAAGAACTTCAAATTGCTAGTGCCTACTTTGAAAAGCCATATCTCGAGTTCTACAACAGATTTTCAGGTGATTCCAATTGGAGATGAAATCTTGTCCACTTAGCTTTCCAACGCCACCGGAATCGCCCTATTTGCCCAAGTTACGAAGAAATGACAGCCGTTTTAAGTTCAGTGCGCGAAGCAGGAAATTGTGCGCTGGAAAGTACTCGATCGAGTACAATTATGTTCGATCGAGTCCTTTTTCTACTCGATCGAGTAGATTCAATTTAAGTTTTACTCGATCGAGTATATTTTCTACTCGATCGAGTGGTTTGAGCTTAATTTTGCTCGATCGAGTGGTTTAAAATCACTCGATCGAGTGATTCCTTATTGGGCTCGGGTTTTTTAGCTTTAATTTGTGTTTAGGTCAAATAAAATCCTATTTCTTATAAATAGGAAGGCATGAGACGTCATTTGGATATCTCACACACTATCATACGTTACTTTTTCCTCTTGTTACTGTTGGACATTGCTTTTCTTCCCTTTTCCGAATCATTACTCTATAACTTTCTCTTCCCTTTTATTCTTCTTATTTAATGTTTATTATTCTTCTTTCCCTTATTCTTGATCTTTTATTATTCATGTCTAGCTAATTCCCTTTCTAGGATTTAGGTGATTCAATGGACTAATGTTAATTGCTAGTTAGGTTTATAGGTTGTCGTTGTTGTTTTAGTCTATGTTGTTAATCGCTGGTTTAATTGTATCTTGCTGATTGAATCGATGCAATTAGCCTTTTAATTTTGGTAAGCCTTGACCTAGACCGAAAGGTTGGAAGGGGTGAGACCCGCAGTGAACAATATGATGCTTTAGTGAGGACGAAAGTTAGGCTAATAGCATTTTAGGGCGAATTGAGACCGAAAGGAGATATTCATTGCCCCTTAGACCGACCCATCGACTAATCTGTGACCTTATCTGCGATTGACTGACGTTCATTAATGACCCGAAATCCTAGTCTTCTCTCCCTTGTTTGTTAATTCCTCTCATTTCTATTTCTCTTGCTTTATCTTATTTAGTTTAGTCAAACAACCCAAAACCCCCAATAGTGACATCAGACAGACCGAGTAGACAAGTGAATAGTGACCGCCTCTCTGTGGAAATCGACCCTACTTATCGCTAGCTTCTGTTAGTTATATTTTGGTATTTATTTTTGGTACAGAAACGACCGTATCATGTAGGCTTCAAGATGTGCTTTTCACATTCGAAAACACCAGACTCCTTCAGTTGCTTCACAAAAAGGACAAGCTTAAAGTTCCCGTTGCATTTTCTAATAGTATGACTCGTATTAAACTTATCGTAAATGTAATTTTAAGTGGTATATTAGTGGCTATGTGTAATTCAACTTTTCTTGTTTATAATATTTTTTTTTACAACATTGAACTTTATATATAAAAACAAAGTTAAACAAACAACCTAGTGTGCAGGATACAAGAAAAAAATTAGTCAGTAGCTAAGCTAACCGACCAGTGAACAAACATGTGAAGGAAATTGCGAATTGCGAACAAAGTGTGACGCAAAGCGGTTGGTACTGGCGCTAAGGAAGCCAGAACTGAGGATAATTTTTTAGAGGAAATCTTGAAGGAGACGAAAAGTAATGTAGCAGCTTGGGCTCTGTACATGGTGAGAAGGAGTCCTTTTGTAGTTGCCGCAAAAAAAGAGGAGGCCCGAACAAGTTCCAAAGTTTCAGTGTTGGTGAGGTTGTCCGTCGATGAGATGCTGAAATGATCCGTCGTGGGCAACCTGTGAACCAAAATGAAATAAGTAACACATTCTCTGTGAATTACCTAATCAAAGCACAAGGTGTTTGGTAGCTTTTGATGCGTAAATTGAGGTGGCCAAATCAGTGGTAGCTGACTGTGTGAGACAAAAAGGTATTCAGACAAATGCATAATGTGATCAGGATTGACAGTGACATCCTCAAAAATGACAGAGTTGCGAACCATCCAAATAGCCTTAATAATACAAAGGAAACGAAGCAAGCAATGATCCGCATTATCCTTATGGGTGTTAAAATATCTTATAAGATCCGCAAGTCAACGTTGCAAGGAAACATCAGGATTTGCCATAGAATTCAGTCCCAGAGCTGAAGAAAGCCAAATATGCTGAGCAACCGTACAAGAGCGAAATAAGTGATTTAAGGATTCCGGAAAAGAGTGACAAAAAACACAAGTACTAACCTGCATTCCGCGGCGAGAAAGATTATCTAAAGAGGGAAAGATATTATGTACAATACGCCATATTAAAAGTGGTATCTTAGTAGAAGAGCGAATACCCCAAAGAACTTTCCAAGGGAAGGCAGAAAAGAAAGAAGGCGAGCAGGAAAAGGACTGCTGTGACAATAAGAAAGAGTAGCCTGATCTAACTGCAATTCTTATATCCTACACCCATGTGTAGGATACTCTATACTCCCTCCCACTCCCCCACTCCTCACTCATCCTCAACTTCCTCCTTTTTTTTCTTTTTTTTTTTTTAAAAAAAAACAAAAATTTAACTTCCAATTATAAGAAGTAGTCACCACTATCATATTCAATTTAAGTGTTTGTGTTTGTAATAATGTATTCACAATATGACACTATCATATTCACTTTAATTTTAGTGAATATGACAATGTTGTATAATGAAAATGCGCTTTATAGTGTGATATTCACAATATAACACTATTATATTCACTTTTAGTTCAGTGAATATGACAGTGTAGTTTGATGAATATGTATTATGTAGTGTGATATTCATCTCATGCCTCTATTATATTCACTTTTAGTTTAGTGAATATGGTTTTATAGTTTAGTGAATATGACTCTATTTGTTCAAATATATTGAACAATGACGATCTTGAACGTTTTATTCCATATCAAAACCGCATAATACAAAATAATTTAAAGGAATAAAAATAATTATGTGATATGTTATGAATATGTCAGTTACGTGATGTGAATATATGAGAAAAATTAAAAAATATATCAAATATGATCTCTATTCGTAGAGAAATAAAAATTATGAATAATGATATATTTTTTATAATTTTATAATTTATTAAATTTAATAACTATTTATTATAAGAAAAGTTTAAAGGAGAGAATACCATGCACCATACTCCTAGGTTCATGATATAATTTACCATCTAACCGTATAAATTCCATCCTTTGTGAATTTCTTGTTTATAATATACTCCCTCCGAACCAGATTAATAGTAACACTTACCTAATACGGCCGTACCACACCAATGATAACATTCATTATTTGGCCCACAACATTACCAAATTATCCTTATACCCATTTGATATTTACATATAATGTCACTACATATCCCACCTACCAACTCACAATTAAACCCACACTTACATACTCCACCTATTTTCTTCCCTCTTTACTCTTTCTTTTACCCTCTTTTCTTAAAAGCCCTATTTTTTACACGTTACCATTTGTATGGTACGGAGGGAGTAATAGTAGACGTTTGTCAAAAAAAAAAAAAAAAAAGGGATATTCTCTCGTGTACCCCTCAGCTTTTTTATTTTCTATGATATACCCTTCTTTTCATGCAAAAAAACTTTGACCGTCAATAACTCTTGGCTACAAGTTCAGAATACGATAAACTTTTTTTCCAAATTGACTGTCTTTAAGAGGTCTTCCGTTTGAAAAAAAATTCACCGACGTTTCAACTTGTAGTCGCGAATTATGGTCGGTCAAAGTTTATTCGTTAAAAAATGTTTGACCAACCATAACTACCGGCTACGAGTTCAAAAAGCGGTGAATTTTTTTTTTAAATTGAAGGCCTTGACGAGATAATTGGTTTGAAAAAAAAAAATTACCGTTTTCAACTCAATGAAGAATTATTGTCGGTCAAAGTTTTTTTTGCAAAAAACGAGGGTACACCATAGAAAACGAAAAAGTTCAGGGGTACACGAGAGAATATCCCAAAAAAAAAAAAACAATCGCCACTCACCACCAAACCAACCCAAGAAAAGCTTGAGTTTTAATGGCGGACTTACCAGACGAACTATGGACCAAAATCCTCGAAAATGGAATCAGAAACCCTAATTCCAACACCCGTTTAACTTTCAAAGATCTCTGTTGCCTCTCTCTCGTCTCTCGTTGCCTTCATCGTCTCTCCAACGATCTCTCTCTTTGGTCCTCTCTCCTTTCCCTCGACTTCCCTTCCCGCCTTTCTCAAAACCCTACCATTTCCCCCAAATCAATTTATGAATCATGGTACGTCAATTATTTCGATTGATTATGTGATTTTGATGATTCTTTTCTTCTGTGAGATTAATTTGGTTGTAAAGGTATGAGAAGGATAAGGCGAAGAGGATAGCTGCGGAAAAGCGGGCGGTAATGCGCGTCGAGAGTATTGTTGCAGAACATGGTAGGAGAGTTGAAGATTTTCGACGGCAGCGGGTTGATGAAGAGGAGAGGATTCATTTTGTTGTTTCTGAATTGAACAATTTGCGCAGGGTTAGGTATTGATTTCACGTTTCATTGTTTTTAAGGCAATTGTTGTACTCCCTCCGCACATAAGTGTTCGCCCCATTTTTCTAATATATGTATGGAGTATTTTATTGAAATGGGGTGAACATATGTGTGGGGAGGGAGTATTTTTAAGGCAATTGTTGTACATTCTTTTGATTTGATTTATGTCTATTAGACAACCTTGTATCAGACTTATATGATGAGAGTGAAAGTGAGCTGAGATTTGATGTGAAGGTTAAACAAACATAGTTGAATTATTTTCGGGAAAAGTTAGTAATGTGATCGAGTTATTTAGAAAAAAGTTGATAATTTTAACATAAAAATTTCGAAATTTTGATTATGAGGAGGGCAGCCAGCTCCTTGTCTCCACACCTCCAAGTAATCTTATTAACTTCAGGCAGATATCCTTCCCTGCATAGATTACTAGAAATGTTACTTTCAAGGATGGGAAGATATAGATTTGAGTAGTGTCACATAATGAGTTGGTTTCACGCAAGACTAGCGAATGTATGCAGTTATGTTGCTTCTAATGTATGTTATCTGTTCTTTCAATTTGTATCAATCAGAGTTTCTGGAAATATGGTTCTGTTATACCTTCTGTGCGTATCAGTTTCCCTTTTGCACCATTATCTTCCAATGTAAGTTAAGGGGGGTGTTGTTAGTTAAGGTCAATGACTCATTTTGTTGCAAAGTTTATGTCTGATTTTTATTTGACCAAATTATTCTGAAACCAGGGGATATAAATTAGTGGATTCATTGGACCTTTTAAGAAATTATTTCAGCCTATTCAGTTTGTTATTTAGACATAGTTGGTAGTTGGTACATTGTTTGGTGGTGAACTTGCTAAAGAAATTAAAATGTGAACTGTGAAACAAAGTCATTTTTCCTTGGTGGCCTGGTTGGAGTTGTTCAGTGGTTTGCCACTGGCTGTGAATTTACAGGGGAAATATCGAGTTATTAGCCAATGGAGTTGTGTTCTTTACTTTCAATATAAAAATGGTGCGAGTTTTCTTTTCATAACCTGTATTTTGCATCTTCTTCTTGTGCTATCATAGCTGTAGCCAGGGCTGTCCCTGACATTTTTGGGGCCCTGTGCGAGATTTCAATAGGAGGCCTCCAATATTAATGTTGAAATCTATATCAATATGTTTACATTACTATAAAAATATTAAAAAAAAAAAAAATCTACAAATATGTCTGCTTTTTATTTATTTATTTATTTTTTTTTTATTTGAAGATGTTAGCTTTATAAATTTCTTAAATTATGTGGAAACTTCTTTATGATGACAGTATTTGTTATTTTAACGAATAGAGATCTCAGTGAAAATAACATAAATATGTCCATTAGTGTATTACAACTATACTTATAAACAAATAACTAAAAGCATCAAATATATGGTATGGAGTGGTGGTTTATGTCTTTGTTATTCTACTCAAAGATCCTGGGTTCGATTCGACTCAACTGTAATTTTGCTGAAAATTATCATATGTTCTGATCTGTAAGATAAAACAAAATATGCCAATTTGCTACTAGTGAGAATCGAGCATGTGATCAAACACATTACTGCTACAGAGATTTGCACACACATTTTGACCACTATGCTACAAATGATATCGTGATTGCTAACGGCATTAACATTTATTTATCTATAAAATGCCTGCTTATCAATTGGGCCCCTTCAAATCGGGGGCCCTGTGCCGTCGCACCGGTTGCACATGCCCAGGGCCGTCCCTGGCTGTAGCTGGAGGACTCTAGGGCTTATCAGTTTTATCTAATGGTCATAAATAACCTTTTCAGGCAAGCTTCTGTTGCTTTGAATGTGTGGCAGCCAGAAGTCGTCCGTGGAAGACAGAAGCAGATAGTAGAGCAATGTGCTGTACCTGTTGATTCACGAATTAATGCACTTGAGATGGAACTGAAGCTGTGTAAGCAACAAATGATAGACTTTGAAAGGGCATATGTAAGAAGACTCTTGCTCTTTGTTTCACTGTAGGCGTGAGTCTCATGATTGAGAATTAACTTTTAGTAATCCTCATAGTCCCATGATTTTTGAAACCAGAGAGCTGAAAAGCGAAGACTAGATCAAGCAAAGGAACGACTAACGTCGATGAAGTACCATCCTTTACAAGATCATTCAGTGAACCAAAATTCACTTGATGATCATAAAATCCGAAGTACAGTTGATAGTAATCGTAAGAGGAGGAAGTGTAAAACATCCAGTGATGGTTAGAGTTTCTTCATTCTCTTCTTACAATTGGATTATTAATCTATTTTCAATTGCCATGTTAGAGTATTTATAATCCCTATCTTTATGTAACACCATGGCATTAAAATGCGATATAACAGCCGTGATATATCAGGATCAAGTTGTCATTTATGTAAGATGACGAATTGCAGACAATGCTGCCGAGATTTTAAGAATTTTCACCAGATGTGTTAAATTAACTATTAAGGGGGTGTTTGCCGTTTGGCATGAGATGGGATATGGGAATGAAACAAAGAAAGGGAAAGAAGGGGAAAGGAAAGGGATGCCCTCTTTGATTACCCTAGTTGTTTGGCTGAGGCCTGAGAAGTGAGAACATGTAAGGGAATGATTAAAAGCAACACAAATTAACCACCACCCAAAAACACCAAGCCCCCATAACCGCTGGCGCCCGCGCACATTCCCGTGACCACATCCCTTCCCCTCAACTCCCTAGACAGCCTTCAAATTCACATCCACCTACATAAGCACCACCCTCAACCCTTAAAAAGCCCTCCTCACCCCCGACATCCTCTTCCCCACCTTCAAAAATGTTTGTGATGGTGCGGAAGAAGATTTTTAGGGTTTAATGCATAATTTAGGTTATAATTTGGTATTATTTTAGTATTATTGTTGATTATACTTGAATTTGAAGATTACCCAAGGATCGGAAACAACCTCTTTGTGTTGCTAACTCAAGGGTAAGGTTGCGTACATCCCTTCATCCAACACAAGAGTAAACCAAAATTCAAAATTGGGGAAAGGGAATGGAACTCTAGATAAACCAATATCATGTAAGCAAATGGACGCTCTTCATTCCTTTTCTCGAACCCCTCGACAAAAATCCCCCAAAGTCTGAAAATTGAGTTAATTCTTCACGTTAGTTTTCATTTTTCCACAAATACTTTTACCGTGGCAAATACACGTTCCTATATGTTTCTTGAAAGTTGGCATATTTACAATATAGATTAAGATACGAAATTTAGTGTATAATTCAGCCATAGGTCGCGTCATTCAGGTGGGACCGGTGGTTAAGTTTTTACGGGTCTAGTCATAACCTGTGGTTCGATGTAAGGTGATGTGAACTTTCACTTGGCTGCTATGGGATACCTTAATCCCTAGCTGTAGCTGTATGAAGTGTTTTTGATTTCTTGTTGCTTGCAGATGTTGAAGGTTAAGTGACTCTTGAAAGGCGCGTTGTTACATATATGCTGCTCTGACCTCTTTAACATGTATTTTACTGGACTCGGCATGGTCTGTAGCCTGGAATCATGTAAACTGAAGAAAATGGTATGGGCACATTACTAGGTGGCTTTGGATTGCGTTGACGTGGTGTGTGGAAGAGCCTATGTTCATCTATTGCTCGGCTGTGATAACAACATGCTTATGCGCGGTGGTCCCTGTTTGGGATGTACTATGAAGTATGAACTTGAAACATCATGGCGTTGTTTCTGTTGTACTATATTGTTAGGCCGATCTCATAGATATGATGTAAATTTCACATGTACATCCTTGAATAATGAGCATCAGTGATTGCTAAAACAGTCCCTTTATTGTAAAACCATCTAAATACAGACACATTTGTAATAATTATAAGGCTTAATTAAAAAGGAAATGCATATTATGAAATAAACTTGCAGAAAATGAAACAAGAATACGAAGTTGCACAAAATAAAATGATGGTAGCAGTTTTCTCCTAGACTAGATACTCCGTAGTTGATTGTGCCTTAATTTTAGCTGCAAACTTAAACCAAGTCAAGTAGAGACAGTCATACATATGCAGTGTAAAACACCTCAAAAGTTTGAAGCCATATCCATGGTGGAAGGCGATATAAACTGCTGAAACACTTGATACACCAATTTAAAACCTCAAGTTCATGCTTATGCCGTTAACCCACCAAAAAGATATACTCGTTAAAATAGAAGGCAGTCGCAAATATTAAAACATAGTCGCAACTGCGGTTAGAGGCCGATTCTTGGTAGTGAAACTGAAACCCATCAGTTGGCAGTCACCTACTTGCCTAAAGAAGGGGGAGCAAAATAGCAGGGAACAAAAACTGTACAAGGACAAAAAAAAATGAGCCCCCATTCCTCCTATGCGGATATTACTTGAAATTGTATTGTACTGAGTGGATTTAAAATTTCCCTGAACCCTGTATTCTTGATTAAAAAGCTTCAGTAGTCCAAAAAGTTTCAAGCCTTCAAATATTGCGATCAACTTCTTACCAAAAATTTCTCGACACCATAAACTGTAGGGGGTCCCTAGCTTCTGTGCTATGAGAAAACCGCCTAGATCGGTGTAACTTCAACTTAATTGCAGGCACTTTGTGCGCAACCGTCCGCCAGATCATTTGGACGGCATCATTGTCCCTTGATGGGTACCGAAACTCAAAATATCTCTTAACTTGTTGCAATTTATTCCACATTCGGGTCCATTCTTCCCTTTTGATCCCATTGATAAGATTTATAAGAAACTTCTCTTTGACAGCATCCGAGTTACTAACAAAAATGGAGAACTCGGAGTAATCAATAACGTCTTCAAATGGAAGTTCAATGTCATCACTGATGATGACTGGGACACAATGGCTGGCAATTGCATCAAATAGGCGGTTTGATGACGGGGTGTCGCCTGCTATGTTGAGGCAAAATTTGGAGGAGTGCATTCCGAGGGTAGCATTGTTGATGCCACCATGCTGGACACTTCCAAATGCAAAGTGTACATCTTTCTCGTCCTTCAAACGGTTGAATAGCTCTTGCCTTATTACTCCGCCCTGCAACCACATCCCTTATATCAGAATCAATTGTACACCACTTCCTTTAAATAGGTCGCTCTGCAAAATGCAACTTACTCTCTTCTGATGAACTTTTTTTGAAGTTATTTTTTGTCTAACACAAGTATAACCTCAATTCCAACTAAAAAATTAATTAAGTAGACAACAATCAGGTAGGCCAGGTAATGTGAAAGTTAGATCGACGTTGGGGTTTCCAACGAAACCGTAATCAATGTGTCATTTACCAAAACAAGGAAGCAAATTTCTGGTTGTCCAATTGTTTGATAATTTTCTGTGTACAGAAAGACAAAATTGCAATAACTTATGAGTGAGAAGTGCGCTTTCAAAGTTTCAATCTCGTCTATCAAAAACTGAAAGTTCAAATATTTTGCAGTGTCCATATCTAACTTTAAGTGGTAACTATAAAACATTAAAACCAGCCAGGAAGGGAAAACCATCAGAGAAATGAAAGCATTCCTTCTTCCTTAAATAAAACAACTGTTGGACAAGATTCCAAGAAATTTAATGACAAGTTTTAGAAGTTATGAGAATTTGGAGAAGTTCAAGGCTGTAACTATTTAAAACTAAGGAGTGCAGCGAGTGCTGTCATAACACGCAAAGCCAAAAAGACAGCCATGTAAAATTATACTCCGTACTATGGTCCCTTCTCAAAGGCCTATGTAAAACCTAGAGATGCCAGACCTCAAACCCACCCTAGCAGATAGTAGAATTTGCAAGAGACTCGGAAATAAGAGAGTATATTTAAACCGTGCCCAGATGCCAGACCTCAAGGTCTCAAACCCACCCTAGCAGATAAACCGCGTAAAGTTAAAGACAATACAGTTATATCACCTGATGTTAAATATCATTTGCAATACTAAAGAAACAAAGAAAAACTGGTGCCAATGATTATAGAAGAAAATGTCAACAAGACATCAACTATATTGTTTCGGATGATGATTCATATTAGCCGACCCCAAATCATGTTGGGACTAAGGCTCTCTTGTTGTACTCACTACTCATCAACTCTATATGTGAACAGCTACCAAAATATGGAAAAAAATCAGGGATTCATGCAATTAATATTGTTTCCTTTGCAGTGACGTGTTATGGTTATGGGAAAAAACAACGTCAGAAAGGCTCAACATGTCAGTCACTACCTAGCCTTAAGTAGTACATATACAACTTCCATGATATAGGATAACTAACACAATACATTCACACTTTCGTAAGAAAAATCTGAGATATCAATTTCCAAAAGCATTTTGCAACACATAACTTGCTCAAAACTAGATGATCAACTTCAGTGATATATAAAAATAAGAAGTGTAACCTAAGGGAATTTATCAAGCACTACTCGCAGATAAGTATTTTTCATCAAATAGATCAAAATCAGCATTTTCACATATTCATGTCTTAATCAGTAGAGTTACAAGTGTAAAGCAAATGGCAAATAGATTCAAGACTTAGCAGACGAAACAAAAGGCAATCAAACATTCAAAAAGTAAAGGAAGAACTCACATCTTTTCTATGTATGGCACCTTGGAAGTATAGTAGAATTGTGCGGCTATCAAAAGTGGAGGTATCATTATCAAAGGATTTGATAACATGTCGATAAGGAGCAATAATATCTTTGTTAACATTTGCTAAATTTAGTGGGTACCTCCCGAAATCTGAGAGTACGAAGATGGCAGGCCAAAGTTGATTCCTAGCATATGAGAGACTATTAGGATGATGAGCTAATATTATGTGATCCACACCCCCTGACCTTTTCCACTCTTCCTGAGCTTCCAAGTACTTGACCAATCTATCTTGCATTAACTTGTCGCGACTAATTTTCTCTTCTTTTTTGACCCTAGAAAAGCGGTTATAAGACAATGAGGAAAAGAAGGGCACAAACACCACATCAGCCTCACTCGAGTTATGCACCCTTAAAGCAATACGAGAACTGTTATTCCCTGAATGTTGGGAAAAAAGGAGATCTAGTGTAAGCCAATGTTCTATACTATGCTGCAAGTTTAAGCCACCAGGGTAATGAGGAACGGTTTTGCGAATATCAGGCCAAACACTGGATCCCTGAGGTTTCCAATCTAGAATCCCAAAATGGAATTCAGGGGGCAAATCATACATAAAAACCTTTAACACATGTTTATTCCCTGCACTACATTCTCCCCTAAATACACCAACATTGGGATTCGAGTACCCGACAACATTGGATACAATGTGATTACTTAAACTAGGCCGCCATGGTGACCGCAATACAAAGAAGCATGATACTAGCAAGATAAGAGATGTTATACTAAACCAACAAAACAAAGAACTTGCCCGACGCAAAATAGACAATGATAAGGATGAATTCCTTTCTGCCATTCCAAAAAATAGTAAAAATACTTGTCAGTTGTCAGCAAGCATCAACAGTAAAATTAGTGTTTGTCAATGTACCCTTGATTTGTGAATCCAAATGAAAACCAATCTGTGGGCAGAAAATTCAATTAGGAAAATGAATGCATAAGACTGAAAATTGAAAATGAAAAAAAGCATAAATGTGTGGGGAAAATGAAAGTATGTAATAATGTAAGAGACTCAGATGGGTGTGTGTGTGTGTGTTTGTTTGTGGAGATGAAAATGGCGCAAATAACAGACAATGTCAACTACCGCGGGAATAGGGTCTCTCACTTAACAACCGCCCTCTCCTCATCCACCAATTTCGATCCTTCCATTACCGTTGCTTTTAAACGCCTTAAATTATTTGTTGTCAGTGACCATCTAACCATCACAAACGGGATTAATGGATAATGATGCGGAGTGAATAATATATAACATAACAGTCCGTCTCATTATAGACGGATACTATCCGTCTATAACTATAGACGGATAATGTCCCCTCATAAATTAAAGTGGGTAATGCAAGTGAGGGTATCAATCAATCAATATCTATCTATCTATATTAATAAAAGAAGCTTTTTTCGAGCGATTACAAAAAGTCCAATACTTACAAACCACTTTAATTATTAAATAAGTAATAGATAAATAATTGAAATAAGAGATAATCAATCAATCAATCAATACATATATATAAAGCAGAAACTTTTCAAGCGATATTAGAGAGTCCAACTTTTTTAGAAATCCTAACATGAGTAGATTTCGAAAAAAAAATTGGTAAATAAAATAACAAATTTAATAAATTAAAATCCAAACAAGAGCAGATTTCGAAAAAAAAAATTAATAAATAAAATTATCCTAAGAAAATTAGATTTCTTAATATTAAAAACAAATTTTAATAAAACTATCCTAATATAAGTAGATCAAATATCTTAATAAAATATCCTAATATAAGTAGATTAAAATTATCAAATAAATAATGGGCATTCGTAATAGTTCAAGTTATCATTTTTATTTTTACCCCATTTATGGCATACATTTGTACTTTGTATTATAGCGTTAAAATACATTTAAGAAGGTTGGCAGATAAATAATGAATTTATTTGATTAAAATGTTATGTTAATATGATGTAATATAATCTTACGTAGTTACACGGAGTATAAATTACGGTTCCGTCAAGATATAGTCACTAAATAATCATTGGAGTGCGTATATAAATCGTAAACGTCTCCATATACATTCAAGTAGTGATCAATGCATATAAAAAATACAGCGATCCATATATGTTACTATTTTTGTTTCATCAATTTACTCTCTATAAAAATGCAGAGATCATTAGGTGGAGAAATGGAACTGAAAAGAATTGAAGTAGAATTTGGCAGTTTCGACAACTCAAAGCTTTTTGTAACAATGGAGCAACTCATAGTATTATTCATATGATGAATTGCTGATCATTTCTAAACTCATGCATAAGCCTAAATTTCGAATAAGTGTAAGTTTTAAAGAGTCTTAATAATTTAGACTACTAATTAGTAAAAGCCTCAAGAGTTTACATGTATTATGGTAATTAATTAATTAAGTCAAAAGAACGCGCATTATGTTTTAATTTAACCAAATATTGCTTGTGTACTACGTAATATTTACTCAACCATGCATCTTTGTATTTTAGGGTTGCTTTTACATACTAAGTAAAACTCTATTTACTCATATTTCTATACATTAAATTAATATTTAAATATTTTTATGTATGTAAAGGTAAAATTTGAGATAGATGATCAAAGATTATGCAGGCTTCTAAAGTTTTTAAAGTATATTGATCTTTTGAATTTTTTTATGTAAGTATATATTTCACTAATTAATCGAAAGGTAGCTGATTTTTTTTGGTAAAATGACATAATAAATAGTCCATATTTAATACTATAAATAGAAGGATTAAAAAAAGGTAGCTTTTTCGTATGTTACATTTATTTTGGTAAATAAGTTATCTACCAAATACTTAGAAAAAACTAAGATAAATAAAATTTTGGTCAAATAAGCTTAAGCTTATTTCTTGGAAATAAGGCCTAAATATGACATTTTTCATGATCTCCGAACAATCCTCATATAAAACTGATTTGTTTGATGTTTTTTTTTTGCCATGTTTACTTGCTTTTGAGCCTATTATTAGGAGCTTATCTTAAGTTTTTTTTTTTTTAATTTTATAAACTTGATTAATAGAATAAACAGTTATTGGTTCAAATAAATATCGGCAATTAGGCATTGTAATGCAAAGTACAAATACAGTCCATCATCATAAGGAACGGAATAATAAGTAATTGGTTCAAAATAAATGTAAGCTAAGAATAAAAATGGTGAGCACTACAATAAGAAAAAGAAAATTTGATCAAAAAGGAAATCTATCACAACTGTCCAATTATATCGCATTTGTCTTGAATGCAGCGAATATAATCAAAATTTTAGGCTCAAACTGAATTTTAAATCATGTCAACCATGGGATTAGACATGGATACAAATTATATCAGAATTATTTAAGAAAATTATAGAATAAACGAGTATATAACATTTAAATGGAAGGAAACTATTTTAAGATCACCACAAGTTGAGGCGGTTATGGTTTTGAAAACATTACCCACGACAACTAGGAACGTGTAATTTTTCTATTAAATACGGGTATGAGAAGGTGTACATCCGTCCAGTCCCCTCCTCCATATGACATCCTTGCTTTTAGGAATCGTTTTTTTATGCGAAACATGACAAATTATTTTAGTCGGGTTATATTTTGGGAGCAACATTCATTACTTTTAGGAATTGACTAAATGTACTTCATCCTCTTCGCAATGATCGTTTGTATTGCTTTTACACAGTCATCAATGGGGTAGTTTGACTATGATTCTAAACATATTAATGGTCAAACTTATTAAAGTTTGAGCCTTAAAAAGCAAGGAGGAAGATGTTTAAGAAGTGAAGGGAGTATCCATGATAATTTTTTAAAATATAACTCATAATGATTTTTTTAAGAAGCAAGGTGAGTCTTAGACCAAGTGTGGTATGCCGATTATGTTGTTGAGAATTGAGGATCATTTACTCTGTAAGAGGATTATATATGGGATCTGTCTTATTAGCAATCGCCTTAGAAAATTCATAGTAGAAGGGAAGATAATTACAGGTTTCAAAGTCGGCAAAATATACTTAACCCGAGGATAGTAATGACTTCCTCGGATGCAAAGATTCCTTTCGTTCTTAACCGGAGACAATATACATTGAGGCCGTTCTACGCATGGCAATAAAAAAGAGTCGTGGACAGTCACTTAATCACGTTGGAATTTATATACCGAAACCAGTATTTAGTAATGTCATGCTTTACGTAGAAGCGTCAAAAACAATGTCATCCGAGAGATTTAAGTTCTCATTGATGATAGAGACCAAGTGGAACATTGTTTACAAAGATGTTTTCACAAATTTTAAAAATTAGGTGTCGTATTAAATGTTTTGCATGAAACTTTCAAGGATAAGTAGTCTTAAGTATACATAGTCAAAGACTATTTCGGTAAAAAAATGATGGTGCGTGAGATAATAAGAACGATAACTCTATAATCCAACTATATCTCTGAATGTTATACAAGTGATATAGTTAATACCAAATGCTACAACGTTTTCGTGGCGTTTTTGTTATTGAAACTGATGATTAATCGATTCTCATCTAAATCAACCCCCGAAATTTTGTTTTCTCTCATTTTCAGCATGGCTTGACTTTTTATTAAATTTAAAAATTTTCTATTACTAGACCATGCTAACGGAAACCAACACTTTCAGCATTGACATAAAATACTAACTTGGTAACTCAAGGATTTTATTGATGTCATAAACTACTAAATGATGTTGGCAAAGATGATACTACTAAGTGCCCTATGACCCCTGCATTCTATCTAATAGAATCATAAATATTTTTTATTTTTTTATTGTTGTTTAGAGACTACTAATGCTGTTGGAATTCATTTTGGATTTGATTTTGCGAAAAGTAATAGAGAGCAAATACTCTTAATTGTAAATAATCAAGATAAAATTAAAAGAGTGTTGATTTTCGCAGTACACATTTTACTCATCGCAGTACACTTTTGACATTTATACCCTTCTCATTTCCTCTTTTTATTTTCTCTCTCTAATCTCTATTCTCTCTAATTAACCACACCAATTCTCCATTGATAAACTATGTACTGCATTAATAAATTATGTACTTCATTGAAATTTATTTTTCACAAACACATTTACAGTATTGATAAATTATTTTTACAAACAAATATACAGTATTTATAATACGATTACGTACTACCTTGAAAAATAAATCTAACCTATTATATATTACATAGTTCATTGAAAAAAAAACTAATTAAACTAAGTACTCTGTCGTAGTACGTTGCTCTCCTTGCAAATGCCAGTGTCAAATGGTTTGAGCCTTTTAGGGAAAGCGATAGTTTGAGTTTTAAATTGAGTTTGAAGATTACGCCTATTCCTCGGAAAGTAGGTTTTCAATCAAATGAGACAGTAATATCTTGCAAAGTGAATTTGATGGTGATTCCCCAATTAATTTGAACATAAACCCTAATTAAAAAAAATACAAAACATTAATAAATAGTTAATTTAATTATTAATAATGAATTAGTGAATTAAATACGTACTAGATCTATAGTCGAATAATCATTCATAATTGAAGAATTTGAAAGGGTTGAAGGAAGTTAAAAATTTAGCGATAGAGAGAAGGGAGAGAATTAAGTTTGATGATTTTTAGTCTAAGGGTAAAGAAATGGAAAAAATGGTGTAAAAAGTACTATAATGAGTAAAATATGTACCGCGAAAATAAATTACGAATTAAAATTATGTTGTAAGACATTTAAAATCTTCTTTGAAGATACTAAATATATATAATCTTGACACCTGTTGTTTTACATAACATTGATATCATTTTTTTACTTAAAAACCAATTATGTCTGTAATAATGAAAAACTAACAACATAACTATGTCACTTGATATTATACTATTGAATGACAAAACTTTTATGCTAAAAACACTAATAATTCATCAGTGATCAACTAACCAACCACGATTTTTTTTCCATCCATGATTCAACATAGTTGAACTTTTCTTTTTATCAACCTTAGTATACGTTTTTACATATAATCTTATTGAGAGCCCCGTGCATCGCACGGGTTTTCCAACTAGTATTTAGTATAACTCTAAGCAAACTACAATACAAAATTGGATATGTAAAACTCTGCCCGAAAGAAACCACTACATCATACAATCCTATATACATAAGACAACTATTTGTGTGTGTATATAAATGCTGCTTCGTAAACACAATTATATATGGTACGTTTTTTCTATTATTTTCTTTCGTATTTCAATTCCTTTATTAACGAGATATTTTCGTTATTATATTATTTTATCCCAGTTATTCTTGATCGTGCATTATTGTCGTACAATTTTTGTAATTTGAATGCATTTCTTTATTATGTATACTTTTATTTTTCAGGAATTAGAATTTGTCACAAGATTTATTGTTTTTTTTGGTACATTTAGTATGATTTATTGTTGCAAGTGCGTGCATCTAATTAATTTTCTTTTACTTTTAATCTCAGGTAAGAAGAATATCAAGAGTTTGATGTTAGATTGGAATAGATTTTATAAGCAAAATTAAGCATGTACCATAGCAATTCTTCACCCGAACTTTAGGTAGTTATATTCTTTTTTTTTTTTCATTAGTATAAATCTATATCGATTTTTAGCATTCAAAATTCCAAACATGAGATTTATTGTTGTTTTCCCTTCTTGCCCTTGCAATTTTACAGTATTGATTATTGAAGTAATCTATTTTGTTGTGATATTTGCTAATGTTTTTTTCATTTTGTGATCGATTTCAACATCTTAAAGAAAAAATTTACTGTTGACTTTTTTGTGCAGGAATAATCTGAAGGATTGAGAGTTTAGGAGGATTTTTATCTAAAATTAGCATTATTTTCTATCGTGACTCTCCGTTAAATAATACAATTTTTATATGGTAAAAATAATCCTTTCAGAATTCCATAATAAATTGCTAACTACAAAGACACTATTTTACACAAGAGTGTTAGAACCTCAACTTAATTGTAGCTAACTCAGGAAAATTCATACTTCTGTAGTTCACTTCATAGTTTGGCACCACTGAAATCTTATGCCATGCTTCTTGAGTCTTGACACTTGTGATCCCTTTAGTTCGTGGTTGTATCACCATCTTTGTAGATTGTTAAGGTGATTGTGGCTGTTATAAAATAATTTGTATTACATATAGGAGATTAGGAGCTTCTAAAGGAGGAATATATCTTCACAATTTTTGTGTCTCAAATGTGAAGTTAAATAACTCTTATATATCACTAACCAGGGGCGGAGCCAGGTTTGAAAATTTGGGGTAGCGAAAGTAGCGTGAAGCCGTGAACACAATAACAGCATAGAATTTTTTTATAAACAATTCGTTTTTTTATTGTCAATAAGAACTACACTTTCAATTTGAAAATACGAAAAAAATGTTTTCGCGATAATTGACGTGGTTGTTGTTGACGGGAATGATGTTGCCTCAAATCCTAGGTAGTTAAGACCTTTCATCAAGCATTTGTTTTGCGATAACAATTCATATGACCATCAAACGTAACTAATAAAAAATACTAAAACTTGGGAGAGATGGTCTTTCAATAAATTATTGAGAGACCAGTTTTCCGTACCCTTTTATTTGTATTTCGTGACCCTTTTGTTGTTAATCTTGACATATTAATTTCGTACCTATTTACATAATAAATGTACCTATTTTATCTTAAACCGTGATTTGTACCTATTTTATTATCTTTTATACCACTTTTTCTTAAAATTGTAAAATGGTCTCTCAACAAATTAAAGCTTATTGAGAGTCTGTCTCTAAGGAGACATACTCTTTTTTTTTTTAGGGAAATAGAGTTGGGAATTAAAGAATAGGATATTATGAGAGATATTATTTAGGTTAAAAGATATTTTGGGTACCATATATATACAAGCAATATACAACTCAACAGGTGAAAAAATTGCTTAGTGTAGGAGTTGAATCCGCATCTTCTCCGATATGTACTTGTACTTTACCACTAGACCATGTACATTCTGATGCTACCCTAAAAACTTATTATTTATTTCAATTAGTCTTGCTGAAGACGGGTCGGAACAAGTGACGGATAATACCACTCACAAAACGGATAGGGGGACAAGGTGGGGGCACCTCCATGTGCTTCCGTCTCTCCTCTATTTGGGTCATTTGTGAGGAAAAATGGTATCCGTCACTCCAAAGTGACGGATACGTGCCGTCACAAATGAGATTTTGTGTATTTATTTATCCTTTGACAAATATCAGCGATATATGGAGTAGCAAAATTTCATCTTCTTAGTCAAATTTTCGGGATTTGGGGTAGCGGCTGCTACCCCATGCTACTATGGTAGCTACGCCTCTGTCACTAACACTATTTAAATTAAATAGTAATTCACCTCTGTACTACATAGAATGTTGAGTTCTTTTTTAAAGAACCCCAAATCCATTTCGTATGTTGTATATAAATGCAAAATAACCAAGTAAAAAAACTAATAAAATTGTTTGCGAGGCTGAATAGGCATTAGATTTTGAGTATAAGAGAGTCTTACGACAGTCCACTTTTGTAAAAAGGTAGAATATTTATTGTTAATAAATAGATTATCTTTTTATGAATTTTTACATAAAAGAACCGTCTCACATAATACCTATTGCTAGAAAATTAGAATAAAAATCCAAAAAATTGACAACTGATTGTAATTATAACGCAATTCAAAGTCAATAATTACTCCATGATAAATTGGTAGCTATTCATAGCAGTTACTCCGTAAGAAATATGAGAAGATGCATATCAAAACTTTGAACGACATGCATTAATTGACAAGTATTAAACTGTTTCATTCTAAGCTAAGAGCATCCACAATGGTAAGCTAGTTGGTACTAGCTTACCTTTGCCACATCATTTTTTTGAGCAACAACAATTTCAAGCTACAAGTTACTCCAATGGTGAATCCTATTTAGTATTAGCTTGATGAGACCTAACTAACACACTTTTTTATTAATTTATTTAATTTTTAATTACTAAATAAAAAATAAATGAGACAACTATTTTTCTATTGGTTATATTTTCTTGTGGGACCATTTAAGCTACTAGCTCCATGGAGCTACTAGCTTAATTTAAGCTAGTTGATGTGGAGTGCTCCAATGGTTAAGCAAGTAGCTTGAAATCTTTTTTATTTGCAAGCAAGTCCTTTTAGGTAACCATTGGAGATGCTCTAATAAAACTGATTTTGGAATGATAAACGAGGTTAATCTGGCTAATTAGTAATTACTTGTGCTAACATTAATTTCAAAGGGGCCAACCATCATTAATGGCTTGATTTAAGCTTTATGCCTAATGACTTCTGGAATGTTGGCTCAATCCCCGGGGGGCCTGGCCGTCAAGATAAAGTGCAATGAGTAAAACTATTTAAATTTGTAATATTTATTTATAACTTAACGTTCAACTGTGGTTTATAAGACAAAATATTACAAGTGGCCCGTGCATTGCACGGGCATTAAATCTAGTATATATATAAAAGAGGCTTTTTTTCAAAACACGTGGTAGTCTCCAAGTTTTGTGAAACACTAATTATTTTTAATTTATTTTCTACATTAACAAAATGATATTTATTCTAAGAAAACTTATCTTTAATTCTAAAACAGCTACACCAATAACAACTATTCCAATATAAAAACAACTCATATTGGCATACTTCATCTTGACCCACGCCCTTTGCATCACTTATTTGAGTCTCTGTATTGTTTTAATTGATTTGATGTGTACAACTAAAAGTGCTATCTAACTTTGTTTAATAGTTTTAGATGATTTTGCCGTAAATTATTTTAACTTGTGTATGTATATTTAACATTCTTGGATTGCTAATGAATGCGGAATTAATAGGTTGTATAGGCGGCGACAAACATGTACGACAACTGATTGCTAACTGAAAGCTCCAGGTTACATATGATTAAGGAACTGATATGTCCCAACTCCCATCAACGGTTGACGAGAATCGATGGGATCAGAGAGCGCATGCATAAACCTAAACCTTCAAAGTCGAACGAGGCATGCATTGTAATTGTAAACTTTCAAATGGATTTCTATCAGATAACACTATTAATTTCATGGGTGAGAAAATGAAGGGTTCTTAGGTGAAGCGATATTTTAGAGCGGGATCAAATATAACAATGGCAACATAAAACGTAGGTTGATACTCCTCACTCTTTTCTACATATGGGATTATGGGTATGCAAGTGTGCATTAGCTTTACTTAAAATTTATTCATCAATTGTCAATTTGCTCTTATGCTTTATATATAGTGTTATCAGATTATCGAAGATTAGTTATTGCAAGACCAAATTAATAACAGTTCAACAATATTGTTATTGTAATCGCTTTTTCTAGCCTTTTGTCATCCAAATTCAATTCTCATGTTGCTTAATTAGCTAAATCCATATTAAATTATTAAGTTTCATTGACTATGGGATATGAATATGGTTCATAGTTATTTTGTTGTCTTAACTAAGTCGAATTTTTTACGTATCCTTAAGACAAATATCTCCGTTTAAGAATAAAACGGGTTAGATGAGAATTTGAGATTAACAAGTTAGAAAAAGTATATATAAGAAGCGCTTAATATTTATTTACAAAATATGACATGACTGCATGAATAAGGGTTAAAATTCAAAACTTGATTAGAGTTTTGTTTAAAACTAATCTGTACGTATAGTATAAAACATGTAGGATCTCTTAAACATATAACAATTATAAAGCATTTTAAATTTAAGAATTATCTTATAGTACATAAATAAGATAAAACAAAAAAAGATATTTTTTTAAAGCAAAATAAAAAACGATTTGCACATATAATGAAAATTTAACACATATCTAAACACATATTTCACAATTTTGACATTAATTCGTCATTATAAGTACAATAAGAAATTCACACTTTTATAGAACACTTCAAAATAAATAAATAAAAGAGAAATTAAAATTATAAAATTTAATGGATTAAAAAGAGTTGTTTCAATAATTATAAATCAAGAATACAAATATAGGTAAAGTATTAGGTATAGTTAAAACAATATTAAACAATGCTAATCCTATCTTTACCGCAACTCTTTTCTTCCATAGGACACAGATTTACCTATTCCTATATTTGCTTTCTTAAAATAAAATGTGGTCTGACTTAATTCTTCGATAAGGGATAAAGATGTAACATTCCGTTTGATGTCTATGAGTGTCTTGATATTGGATTTGGTAGTGGATGATATATTATGGAGCTAGCAGCGTTAGAGGATAGTAGTTGGTAGTGTATGGAGTTAGTGTCGGGAGAGTTTATGATGTAGTTGATACGACATCGTGAGCGATGTGGGGAGGTAGGAATAGTTGGTGGAGTTGGTGTTAAGGGTTCATGGTTTCATGTTTTATAAGTTGGGGTTTTGTTTTGAGTTCTTAGTAGCTTTGTTGCGTCTTGACCGAAATAGTATGTTTGTTTTTTTATGTATGGGTTGAACTTCGGGGACGAAGTTCTTTTTAAGGAGGGAAGACTGTAATACTACGGTTTTATGAGTCTCGGGGTACTCTATCGAGTAGGCCTTACTCTGTCGAGTAAGGGTGGGTTGCAGTTTAAAATAGTTTCTGACCTGTTGGGTTCTCGATCGAGTAACTTAGATACTCGATCGAGTAAGGGGGCACTCGATCGAGTACCTCAGCTACTCGATCGAGTAGCCGGTTTACGGGGGATGATTTCTCGGGTTTTGTTAATAATGCGATTAAGTATATATTACTTCCGTCACTATTCTTTAAACACTTTTTAAAACCTAGTTACTGTGAAAAGAGAAATCAAACTACGTCATTCGCTTTAATCGCATTGTTGGCAAATCCCGGAGCTTGGAAGGTCGGATTTTACCTTTCTTGATACCTTTGTGATCCTTGCGTCGAGGGAGGGGGATTCGTAGAAGAAGAATTTTGATACAGCTGTTGAGACCGTCTGATTGTGTTGCTGTTCCAGGTAGGGTTTTCCTACTCAGTATTAATTACATAACGTGTGGTAATTGTGCTGTAGTTAGTGATTGTTGATTGATTCAGACGGTTGTTGATGTTGTATTGTGATTGTGATTGTTTGTCTCTGGTTCTCGAGATGCGTTCTCGGCTGAGTGGAGTCACTTGCAGGAGTGGCTTCACGCCCTAGTTTCGCCCTTCGTGGAACCCGCCACGGAAGGGGATGTGCACATTAATGGGACAGGAATATCGCTCGGCATGATGAGCGGGGATTTGGTGGGTACGACTGCGGTCCCCCATCGGGTGGCTGGTCCAGTGGACGATCGGTGACGGAGATTGATTGGAGTGGGTGATTGTGTGTATTTGTTTGAGCTGTGTTGTTTTTATCGCATCGTTGGTTATATAAATTGTGTGATTAGTATCGACCCGTTTAATGTTTTAAAACGTGGTGATCCATTCGGGGTGGTGAGCAATTATTGAGCAGGTATGATATGACGCGTATGGGATAGCTGGGATGAGTCATCACGTGGCAGTTAGAAGTCTTCCGCTGTGTCAGACGATGTTTTATAGCTTTGATAGTTTTAGTAGTAGACCGTCTGAGAATCTGTATTTCTTTTATCAGTTTTGGAGTTGGTTTGTAATCACTTTAAACATTATATACTTTTAAGTATGTTTCGTTATTGTCTTATGATTATCATTGCCTCGGGGAACCGAGATGGTAGCACTTCCATGCCTTAATTGGTCCTGGTAAGGCACTTGGAGTATGGGGGTGTTACAAAATGGTATCAGAGCGACGATTCTGAAACGTGTAATCAATGAATCCAATGAACATAGAGAGTCAATTAAAATGAACCCGGGGTAGAAGTTGTAGGAGCTAATGCAAAGACTTGGGAGACGTCCTAAAGTCGCGAACTCGCCCTACAATTTTGAACCGGTCACTGTGGGATATGAGTCGGGATCGCTATGTGTTTACCTTGTGCATTGTGTAGCTATGTAGTGATGTGTGGCATGAATCAGTGGATGTATGTATGTGGAAAATGGGGAATGTGTAGAAAAGATGGTGATGATGTGATTTCGTAAGTTATTGATTGAAAGCATGATAGTTGTTTTACGATATGGCATTATAGAAATACGAAAAGAAAATTTGTTTGATTTGAGTTATACATAGAGTTATGTATACATATATGTTGTTGGTAGTGTTGTACGAGTTTATATAGCTGAAAGTTTTAGTAAGAGCATGAATAATTGGTGGAAAAGGATGATAATTGTTGCATGATAATATGATATTTTTTTTAAAGCATGTTGTGTGATGGAAGAGATTTTATAAGGTTGTTATGCTAGTAACATGTGAATATGATACTTGATGTCATATAATTGTGATGTTGTTTACGTAAAGTTATATAATAAAAACATGTGGGTAATATGTGATTGGTAAGTTGAATGATATATGTGCATCGAGTTATTTGTTGCTTGGCTTTTGAAGTTAGTAACATGTGGTTAGGGATACTGGTTTTATGAGCATCGAGTTGTTTTGTTTACCATGTTGTCGTTTAAGTTGTTGGGAAGTAAAATCAAGTAGTTGTGTTTTCGATTATAAATAGGTTGTCTTTAAACTGTTATAACTTGAGATTCATAAATGATTTTAATGTGATTCCAATTGGAGGTGATAGCTTGTTCTTTTACGATTCTAACGATAGGTCACACGCCCAAAACGACCAAGAAATGAGTGAGTTATGACTGTTTTACGAAAACTAGACAGTGCTGAGAAATGCGTAGGTACTCGATCGAGTAGCCTTGGTACTCGATCGAGTAGGGGGGCACTCGATCGAGTATGTCAGTTACTCGATCGAGTAGCCCTGGTGATTTATTTTACGTGCTTCTGACCTTCACCTACTCGATCGAGTAAGTCCCTTACTCGATCGAGTGGCCAGTACTCGATCTAGTGACCCATGATTCGAGTCATATGCTTATCTTTTGAATTCATTGCATATTATGTTTAATTCAAAGGTATTATTTTGCTTCTTTATGCGTTGTTTTACGTGTGTGTCGGTCTTGATGCGTAAGTTACCCAACCTTATGATGTAAGGAGTGGCTTTGTGGTGAGTATGAGTTCGGTGGGGAGGACATGAATATGTGTGGTGTTGTGATAGATAGTGGGAAGAGGAAAAGGAAGATCGTTATGGCTTAAGTGAGACATAAAGCATGTTTTGTGAGATGAGATGAGTGATATGTTTGTGTGTTGATTAATGTAAAAGTAAGTGAATACGGGTAAGGGGTGATGTGAGTCTAAGGAACGTGAGAATGAAAGGATTGAGAGTAAGGATGTGGATAGTGGCAACTTGAGATGTGTGAAGAATTATGGAGTGAGATGGTTAGGAGTCGCGTGGGTTAGAATATACATAGTGAAAGTTCGTTTTAAAGGGGTTGAGAAGAGTAGTATATAGTGAACGTTGTGGAGACATGTCGCGAGATGGATTTGTAGACAGTGAGTGAGTTTGGGAGATTTGGTTTTTAAGAGGTGAAACTACCGTGGGATTTCCTTGGGCAATTAACGGTATGAAAAGAATTTTGATTTCTAGAGATGTACAAAGGAGATGCAATTGTTGAACATTGAACGTTGACTTTATGGACAGATTAGAGGCAAGTGTGGGTGATAGCATAATAAGAGAAGATCCATGGTAAGAAAGAGTGAGATGATATCGATATGAAATAATGGAATTTGAGTTTTGGGAACGATGAGAAGGTAACTGGAGAACTAAAGAGTAGGTAGAAGTAATAAGGAGTTGAGCTATTAAATGGTATTGTTGAGCATAAAGAGAAAAGAAGGATAAAAGTAAACTGAGAAAAATATTCACCGGAGTTATGTGACATAAAATTAAGGAATCGTCGAGATGTATGATACTATCAAGAGTAAGTAAGTTAATGGTTATACAGAAGTTTCAGAACAACATGATTAATCATGAGTTTCGAGGAATTAAGGGAGTAAGAAGTTGGTGGAGTATTTGCACGATACGAGATTTTTGGTGGAGAGTTAGATGATGATACAAATAAGGATAGTATTGGGAAGAATGTTGAGGAAATTTTGTTGATGGATTCGACGTTCGTTATTTGGGATGTTAAGTAAAGAAAGGAAAGAAATCGTGATGTTTAGAGACGAGTGTAAGAGGTTTGATGTCCGGACAGTGGTAGTGTTATGGTTTGTGACTAGTGGTTAAGGGTGATGGTATATTAGAAAGGTAGCAATTCTAATGAGGTTGATTTTCTAGAGGCCGGATAGATATGTATGGTTGTAGGGAAGTATAAGATGTGGTTAGATGGGGTGGGTGCTAATAGTCGAATAGTAATGGTATGGTTATACTTGGCATGAGGTGATGGTTATGCGAATGGGAGAACATGTTATGAGGGGCATATGAGTTATGCTCGGGCGACAGGTAACCTTTATCGAGTGGTAACTTACGTGATCAGGACTGACCAGTTGGATGTGATTACGGGTCTACGATGTGTATAAATGTTTGTGTGAGGTTCTGACCTCACGGGAAGTGGTATGGTGTGATAGTTATAAAACTGTTATTTGAATGCTCTGTAATATATGTTGGACACGGTAATTTAATTGAATGATATTCAAAGAGGTAATAATTTGATTGATCTGGCATGACTGGTTATACTTGTATGCATTCATGATATATGTGTTATTCCGTGATGTGGTAAGGGGATAATATTCATGAGGTTATTATCTGTTTAATTCATATAGTATGTTGCTTTGTGATTTAGTAAAGTGGATTTGAGTAAGTTTTTCTTGTCCGAGAAGTTATGTTGACTCAGTGCTTATGGGATTGTGTAAGTTGTGATGACTACCGATGTGGTTGTGGTGCCTCGGGTGGTGATCCGGGCACGGTATTTAGTGTTGTGATGCGGGTATTTTCACACTGCGGTGTGGCTGTTAGTGGCGGTGTTGTGATGCCGTCACCGGTTGTGGTGGAGTAGGCGGGATGATTATGATTCGAGTTTCGAAAGTACATACCAGTTACACATAAATTGTTGTTTTGTTTGATGTTGCTTTCTGTGAGTTTCAGTTTGTACAGATAGACAGTTGTTTTGTTATTGATGTTTCTTATCAGTTAAGTTTTGGGATGAGGGTAGAGTATGATATGAAAGAGAGTTGTATATGTTTTCGTTGTTGTCATGGTATAGTGACATTCTGTTGATGGGACACGGTTGTCAGAAGTTGTTACAGTAATTTTGATCTTGTTCTAGATAAGGCTTTAGTAGACATGGTAATGGCAAGTGATTCGTAAAACATGTGTGGTAATGACCTGAAAGACGCAGGTGGTTCACAATCCTTTGTTGAGACAGTGAGTGTAGAGTGTTTGGAGGAATTAGTGTCATGTTAAGTTATGTATGAGTTTTGTGGTAATGAAAGAAAAGAACTTGAGGAGTTAGTGTGAGTGTATGTAACAAATGTGGATCGTGAGTTATGCTTTTGGGAGATAGGTGCTTTACATAGAGAGGTATGTTGTTTTGCAGTAATAATGGAGAGTTAGTATGGTGATTTTGCTACGAGTTTCTGGTATAGGTTAGGTGGTGTGCCGAATGAGTTGAGGTATGAGAAATGTTTAAGTAAGAGAGCCTTGGATATATGCATGGTGAGTGTTTAGATTATAGGTGGTTACCTTTAACATGCGGTGGTGATGAGGATTATGAGACGATATAGCTAGGATTTAGTATTAGTGAGTTACGAGGACGTAACATTTATCTTAAGAGGAGTAGGATGCGATAAAAGAGATTTTGATGGTTGTACATATGGTAGTATGTTTGGAAGTAAAGTGTTGGTGTAGCATAAAGGACGGATATTTGTTTTGATTGATTTTATTAAAGGGTCATGACCGTGCTTGTAGTAGCTAGTGCTGACAGTTGGATGATGAGGTTATGAGTGTGAGTAAACTTCGAGGTTATGAGTGTGAGTAAACTTCGAGGACGAAGTTCCTTTTAAGGGTGGTAGAATGTAACATTCCGTTTGATGTCTATGAGTGTCTTGATATTGGATTTGGTAGTGGATGATATATTATGGAGCTAGCAGCGTTAGAGGATGGTAGTTGGTAGTGTATGGAGTTAGTGTCGGGAGAGTTTATGATGTAGTTGATACGACATCGTGAGCAATGTGGGGAGGTAGGAATAGTTGGTGGAGTTGGTGTTAAGGGTTCATGGTTTCATGTTTTATAAGTTGGGGTTTTGTTTTGAGTTCTTAGTAGCTTTGTTGCGTCTTGACCGAGTTAGTATGTTTGTTTTTTTATGTATGGGTTGAACTTCGGGGACGAAGTTCTTTTTAAGGAGGGAAGACTGTAATACTACGGTTTTATGAGTCTCGGGGTACTCTATCGAGTAGGCCTTACTCTGTCTAGTAAGGGTGGGTTGCAGTTTAAAATAGTTTCTGACCTGTTGGGTACTCGATCGAGTAACTTAGATACTCGATCGAGTAAGGGGACACTCGATCGAGTACCTCAGCTACTCGATCTAGTAGCCGGTTTACGGGGGATGATTTCTCGGGTTTTGTTAATAATGCGATTAAGTATATATTACTTCCGTCACTATTCTTTAAACACTTTTTAAAACCTAATTACTGTGAAAAGAGAAATCAAACTACGTCATTCGCTTTAATCGCATTGTTGGCAAATCTCGGAGCTTGGAAGGTCGGATTTTACCTTTCTTGATACCTTTGTGATCCTTGCGTCGAGGGAGGAGGATTCGTAGAAGAAGAATTTTGATACAGCTGTTGAGACCGTCTGATTGTGTTGCTGTTCTAGGTAGGGTTTCCCTACTCAGTATTAATTACATAACGTGTGGTGATTGTGCTGTAGTTAGTGATTGTTGATTGATTCAGACGGTTGTTGATGTTGTATTGTGATTGTGATTGTTTGTCTCTGGTTCTCGAGATGCGTTTTCGGCTGAGTGGAGTCACTTGCGGGAGTGGCTTCACGCCTTAGTTTCGCCCTTCGTGGAACCCGCCACGGAAGGGGATGTGCACATTAATGGGACAGGGTTATCGCTCGTTATGATGAGCGGAGATTTGGTGGGTACGGCGGCTGCGGTCCCCCACGCGTGGCTGGTCCAGTGGACGATCGGTGACGGAGATTGATTGGAGTGGGTGATTGTGTGTGACCGTTTGTTTGTGTTGTTTTATTTATCTCGTTGGTTATATAAATTGTGTGATTAGTACTGACTCCGTTTAATGTTTTAAAAATTGTGGTGATCCATTCGGGGGTGGTGAGCAGTTATTGAGCAGGTATGATATGACGCGTATGGGATAGCTGGGATGAGTCATCACGTGGCAGTTAGAAGTCTTCCATTTGTGTCGACGATGTTTTATAGCTTTGATAGTTTTAGCAGTAGACCGTCTGAGAATCTGTATTTCTTTTATCAGTTTTGGAGTTGGTTTGTAATCACTTTAAACATTATATACTTTTAAGTATGTTTCGTTATTGTCTTATGATTATCATTGCCTCGGGGAACCGAGATGGTAGCACTTCCATGCCTTAAGTGGTCCTGGTAAGGCACTTGGAGTATGGGGTGTTACAAAAGATCAAGTCAAACTCTAAACAAGAATGAACTAATGACATCTTGGTGCGAGTACGGCGAGATTGAGCCATCTTCCTCCAATAGTACTGAAGGCAAATTAATGAAATGTTCATCAAAAGATTATTTATTTCAATTAAAATGTAATCTTACAAACCAGAATATTTGGTGCTCCTAAAATAACTTGACACATTAAAATAAATAGTTTCATATTAAAATAGGACATTTTTACATACCCGTGCAGCGCACGGGCATGAAATCTAGTTTGTGATAACATAAATCTATTAGAGGTAATGGAAAATAAATGAATAGAAAGAAATGGAGAGGATTTGTACTCCTCATTTACATTTATAAACACATTCGCCTCATTTTTCTTTTCTTTTTCTTCTTCTTCCTCATTATCATACAAAAATCCATTTAATCTTTGTTATGATTATTCATGAACATGATTTACTTAATCATGACATAAATGACTAATATACTCTCCATTTTTACACTTTCATTCTCCATTTTTCCTAATCCTCTCACATAGACTTTTTGCCATTATTTTTTCATATCTTACCTTTTTAAAAAAAATAAAAATACTCTCTCCATAACACACCAAAGGTAACATGTGAAAATTGAGGTTTTTAAGAAAATAGGGTCAAAGTGGGGTCAAAAGAGGAAAGCAAGCTGAAAATAATAAAATATACACAAGGACAATTATCAATAAGTAGACAGCTAATCACTTTCATAATCAAGGCATCCACTTGCATAAACACTACAACAGCAGCCATTGCGTTGGAAAAATTTTGCCAAAATTTTGGATTTGGCGCCTTCACACTTTAAACATACCACCTCACACTATTACATCACTTATTACATCTTCAACCAAAAGTTACACCTAAACATTAGCACTAGTTCTACACAGTTACATCATCTCTAATTTTTTTTCCATATCTTCATCATCTTTTGTACCACCAAATAAGATCATACATTGGACTTTACCTGGAAAAACCAACAAAACAGTCAGTAGAACAAAACAATAGTAATGAGAAAAACTAACTTATTAACAAATAATGAAAAGAATGAAATTGCTCATTTTTTGTTGGCTAACTCCAAAAAAGGCGTCCCCTTTAAGGAAAAAATCTCTGAAGCGGCAGCCCAGCGGTCCGTCTCTCGGAAGACAATTTGGTTATGGTGGAGTAGAGCGAAAGAGAAGATCTTAGAAGAAAAAGCAATCCACCTACCATCACGTCAGTTGGGCAACACAAATGCACCAAAAGTTCATATCTATATAGAGATGATAAAGAGCCTTAACAAGACCTTCCCCAATAAGTAAGGGCGTTACCATCTCGGTTGTCCGAGGTAAGTATATCAAATAGACAATAACAGAACGTTTTATCAAATGTTTCTTACAGGTTATACAAACATGACAAAGGATTACAACTCTGAAACAACTGAAAGAACTACCAAGCAAAAGTGACAACGACAACAAGCTAGACATCGTGATGACTCGATTTCCCTTCATGTCCCGCAAGCAACATATTAACCTATACCTGCTAAACCAACTGCTCACCATCCCCGAATGGATCACCATAGTTTTGAAAACAACAACGGGGTCAGTCAACTGTATAACCAAAACAAGGAATACACAATACAAACAATGCCTCTAATTCAGTTACAATATCAATCTCCAACTCCATTAATAATCAATAACTGACTACACACTAAAATGTGTAGTCCTGCCAAATTACCCATCGGAAAAGGTAATCCTCACCGCTAGTAGGAGACCGCAGCCTTGCCCACCTAAGTCCCGCTCATCGCAACGAGCGCATAACGCATGTTCATTAATGTGCAAATCCCCTTGTGACGGAAACCACAAGGAGCGAAATAAGGGCGTAAAGCCATTCCCGATGATGACTCTACTGAGCCGAGGACGCACCTCGAGAACCACAAACACACCAAACAACCAAACAAAATCATCCAATAAATCACAATCACAGTAATAATAGTAATCATGCTAATAAATCAACCATCATCATCTTATATCCAAATAATCAGGCAACTGAGTCGGGAAAACCCTACCTTTTCGCTATTCCATGAAAGTGCGTCCATCATACAAGCCAATAAAGACTCCACATCGAACCCTACAAGTAGCAACCGTATCCTATCACTAAACTATTCAAGATCTATTAAAAGATAACAACTATTCACCGAACTCACCTTGAGACGCAACCCAATGCTGACAACGGTGACAACCGACTCGAAGACTTCATGCATAGACCGCCTCCCTTCCCGGATTAGTGTTCAAGGCCACCCAAAATGTGTAGATAGAGAGAGAGGATTGGGAGAGAGGGAAATAGGTTTAGGAATGAGAAAAGGAATCGTCGAAAAAGAATCGTGTTTAAGACTTCGCATTTTATAATAACGCGCTGACCGACGAGGTACTCGGTCGAGTATAGACATACTCGGCCGAGTACGCTGATATATGATTCATGTGCACTAAATTTCCCTTCTTCTTTCATGCATTTCGACTCCTTTTGAGTCGGTTTTGTGTGCTTTGCCTTGCATTTTGTGCCCGATACTCGTGTCTATGATTATGTGTGCCCCTCTTGCAGGAATCAAGGCGATTATAGAGAAATCGGAGTAAGAAAGGCGTTTCAATGCTTAAGCATGAAGAAAATGGAGGTAAAGAGCTGAAGTAGAGTTCTCTGCCGGCAGGCCGGCAGCCGGTCCACCGGCAGCCGGTCCACCGGCAGGGAACATTGCCTTAAGGAGAAGAGGAAGAAAAAAAGCTAAGAGGTGTTCTCTGCTGGCAGGCCGGCAGCCGGTCCAACGGCAGGGAACACATGCCCAACACTTAGCCATTTTTTTGAAGTGTTTTTTGGAGCAAATTAAGAAGATCTCGCTGCCGGCATAAGTAGCCGGCAGCCGGTCAACCGGTAGGCACTTCCCCAATGAAAAAAGAAGACAAGATTGAAGACTCTCTGCCGGCAGGCCGGCGGCCGGTCCACCGGCAGAGAGAACACCAGGTCTAAAATCTGGCAGATTTTGAAGATGTCGCTGTCGGCAAGCACAGCCGGCAGCCGGTCGACCGGCACAGGACAACAAGCTGCTTAAATGGGCTTTATTCCCTCATTTACTCTAATCCAATGAAAGACTATAAATACCCCCTCCCAAATTGAGTTGTACACACAACTCTAGATCTGAAAATCTTCCTTTAATTTATGCAATCTTTCCTTAATCAAGCACTAATATTTCCTTAATCAACATTAATTATTTAGTAAAATTAGCTTAGTAGTAGTTGTTATCAATTGTTTACATTTTGTTTTTGGGCTGTAATTGGGATATATTGAAGGATTCCTTCATTAATTCAATCAAAACAACCATCTTTACTCATTGTTGGTATATTTCTCTTCTTATTTACTTGTTAAATCAATTGTTTACATTTCAAGTTGTCTTTTATAATTGTTTCAATTCATACCATGTCATCTCTTTTGATTACTTGTTTTTATACCTTTGTTTGTATGAACAATTTGAACATGAGTGAGTAGAAATCCTTCTAGGGTTTAGGGGGAGTCTAAATGGAATTAATGGGCATGATTGTATGCTTATTATTTGGGTCTTTGGTGAATTATTTATCTTTCTTATCCTTGCACACAAGGTGTTTGATGAATTGTGTGAGTGAAAGCTCATGCCTTTCTTCACTATTGCTTAATTCCTCCATTGAATGAAAGTTTGTGGCGGTCTTGTTGTATGTTTAAGAGAAGTGTGATGCTTAATGAAAGTTAGGGGTCACCTTTAGGTAAGTCAAGACATTGATTGTTTTACCTAGGATAAACCCTTGCCATTGACCCCTTAAATTATCATGTTTGCCCTTAAACCATTTAGATAAACCCAAAAGCCCTAGTCTTTTAATCAATCGTATACATTTCATCTTAATCGTTTGCTTTAGTTAAATCTAGTAGTTTAAGTTTAAATCAACCCTTTTCATTTTTTCGACTAGACTAGACTCGCAATTAAACTAAGTAGAAACCCCTCCATCTTTGTGGTTCGACCCCGATTTATACTACTAAATTGGGTTATAAATATTGTTGGTGATAAGAAACTCGACACCATATACATCTTACTCATCAATTGGCGCCGTTTCCGGGGATGTCGTTAGGTTATATTTAGTTTATTAAGAGTCTTTGCTTTAGTTATATCTCACTTGTTATTTTGTTTTAGTAGTTGTGTGCTTCATTGTAGAGTGTGTGATTTTTTGCCCTCCCCTAGTGTGTAAAGACACTAGGAGACTAACGGTTTGTCGAGTGCATGCCTAGAAGGAACCATCAAGCTTTACTCTTCAATTCCGACCCCGAAATGATTTTAGGACCCTGAGGACAAGGACCCTTGATAGAGTTCGGAACCTTCCTCAAGCAAACATAGACCAACCCAACCCATACACCCTACCAATCATTGACACCACAACCCCAATTCAACCAAACAACACAATTGAGATCCCTATAGAAAATCCCTTTCACAACTTTCCACTTCCAAGTCCACCTCAATCACCACCCCCTCAAATACCAAATCCACCACCACAAATGGCTCTACGAGATCACAACCGGCCTAACCATAATGATTCATGTAACCCTATTAATTTTGGCACTTTGGCTCCCAACAACTTTGAGATGCATCCCGCCCAAGTTGGGTTGATCGAGAAGTATTTTTTCGGGGGGCATATTGAAGAGGATGCTCATGCTCACCTACGGAAGTTCAAGAGAAAGGTCTCAATGATAAAGAAGAATGGGGTATCCGAGGACACTCTAAGGATGATGTTGTTCCCATTCTCTTTGACGGGTAAGGCGGACCAGTGGTTGAATATTCACCCTCCAGATACATTCACAACACGGGACGCTTTAGCTAAGGCGTTCATGGACAAGTACTATTCGTCATCCAAGAGCGCCATGCTTCGTAATGAAATCCATACTTTCCAACAAGAAGATGGGGAATCCTTGGGTGAAGCTTGGGATCGATATCAAGACCTTATTGCTAGTTGTCCCCACCATGGGATCCCGGAGTGGTACATCACCCAAACCTTCTTTCAAACATTGTTGCCTAGAACCAAATAAATGGTAAATGCCTCCCCGGGGGGAGGATTTGATCATTTAGGTGATGAAGAAGGGACAACACTAATCAAGAAGATGGTAGACTCGGAAGCAAATTATAGCTCAAGAGGAAACATGCTTAGGTTCCCCAAGGAGAACTCTTCTAATGCAAATGCCGAGACAAATGCCAAGCTTGATTTTCTCACCAAGCAACTTGAGAAATTGCAAAGGAACCAAGTTCACCAAGCCACCACCTCACATGATCCACCCATGGAGGAAGTAGCTCAAGTTTTACCTTGTGAGCTTTGTGGGGGGAATGGCCACACTTTTGACATATGTACCAACAACTATAATGGTGGGTATTGTAGATACCCAGTATCTGCTGAGACTCCAACAAACACCCGATGATTATCGGACTACAACATGTTTTGGAATCGCGGCGTTTGCTCGACAGTTTGTGTACAACTTTACGTCGGAAAACTTAAAACGATTTCGAAAATAAAACATTTCAAAACATTTCAAAAATACCTGGAGTGTTTAATGCATGACGACGGGGTCGCAATGACACGACATCGGACCAAAAACCGACTCAAAAATTTAAATCCCGACTCCAACAACGAGTCAAACCGAGTCAACCACAAAAAACCAAACATTTCAAACCTTCTACCTTAAGTTTTCCCGGATTCATGTTGGTCAAGTACCAAACATGTGACTACAAAACCTAGGATAAAACAAATCATGATTGCGTTTGTTGTGAAAGTGACAACACAACTCGAAGAACCGCGACGTGGCTCGTGCCTCTTTGAGCAGCCCAAGTGGCCACGTCGCTCAAAACTCACACAACCACTCATTCTCCTATAAATACCCCTCAAATGCCACCCATTTGAGACTTACACGAGTGTCCGCCCCCTCTTTTTTCCCTTAAAATTCTCGACTCGACTTCTTAAGTCACAACCTGACACGTATTTACGATCTACCGATCGTAAACACGAGCCTTACACATTGTTTGGTACCGTCATCGTGTATTAAATCACTTGACCGACCATTTCGACCACTACACCATCACTAACATTAAAACACTCTTTTTTACATACCAAAACGGTTTTAAACCGAGTTTTTTCCGATCAAACGAGTTGTTACACTTATGTCGGTCACTCGCCATAACCAAACATGTAAGTATGAGGGTGTAAAAATCCTCTTTTATTATGTTTTCATTTGTTTCATGACTATAACATGCTAAAACATGCATAACATGAACCAAAACATGGAATAAACGAGCCAAAACTAATTTTTGGTCTGAGGCAGAAGCCCCTTAAGTCGCCAACTGGCCCGCGCCTAAATGGGGTGCTCAGACCAGAGATCAACCGTGTTTGTTCTCGTCATTTCCCCTTAATCCATTTTTCATATTTGTAATCGGTTTTCACCATTTCAAGTATTTTCGAACCATTTTTATTTTATTTCACATGTTTTAACCATAAAGCGTTTTTCACCCTTGGTTCCTCATACCATGACGGTTAAATCCGTGTTTCGGTGATAATATTTGGTTAATGACATTTAGAAGGTATTTTAAAACCTTTTATTTCATTTCTTTACATTTTCAAACAAACATATTAGTCACCAACACAAAGTCATCCTTGGTTCTACATACCATGCCGGATTTTAACCCGGGTACGATGACGAGTATCGACTAATAACATTCAAACGGACTTAAAACAATTAGTCCATAGTCATTTTCAAAACTATTCATGTCAAGTTTGTCAAATCGAACCCGACACCGAATATTATCAAAATGATGATGATTATTCGAGTCAAGTTCTTCAAATCAACAAATGCGGTCTAAACGACCCCTTCAAGTCAAACCGGGTTCAAATACCCATTTCCAACACGTTTTATAACGTTTTCTAAAAGGTCAGAACATGGCACATAAACCGTGGGCTAACCCGCGCCTAAACAGGCTCCCCATTTCTCACTTTCAAAACCAGAGGGAGGCCCCTTGTATCGCCGGCTGGCTCGCGCCTCATATGACCGTCTGGTACTGGGCCTGTTCCCTTCCAGCATTAGTCTAGGACGATCCCGACTCCGGTTAGCCCGGATATAGGACGGATCAGATGACTATTTGATTATCCAAAACCATATTTGCAAAATGCCTTACTAAGACAAATGGATCATGTTATGCACCCTAAACCTAATACGGTAAATAGATGTTTAATTTCCGTCTTGCATGCAAATCAATCATTAATCCAACTCGACATCTTATACTTCATACTTGGATTAAATCAACCGACTTAGAAAGCTCTCACATGTTAGGTTTAAATTATTGGATGCGCATTCATGCATTTAAACCGTTTTATCAACTTTTGCATTCAACCAACCAAGATCGATCAGTAGAGGCCGCTAACGCGGGCGGGATTGGGTGTCTGATTAAAGGGCTTCTTAATACGTACCTTCACCTCTTACTCAGAAACTTTGGATAGTGGACGACCTTATCCAGGGCGTACGAGAGTCATTCTAGAGATAAGATGCTAAAGAGGGACGATTTCCTTATCTTTAGTACCTATGTCAAACGCTGCTTTGTGCTTCGATTTGATCTAGGTATAAAGTGTATTTCGAATGGGTTCCAGGAATCCCACAAATGCTTGGTGGCGACTCCGAACATCTCTAATCGTTTTGAGACCCTTACCGAGACGAAACCGACCGATCTAAAACGATCCGGTCGAAAGCATTTTTACGTCGCCGAGCGTGGCTTTCAAAAAAGACCGCTGCAGGTCCACAGATCGAAGTGGGCTCGCAGGTGGCCAGTGACCGCGGACCGGTAGGTGGCCCAAATCCACAGACCGAGGCGTGCCCCATATCCACAGATTGGCGACTCCGCTGGGGAAAACTAGGACACTTACGTCTTTGTGATCCCTAGATGGTGAGACTCGAACGAGGTCTTGGTTGGAATGCATTAATTGATATTACGGTCACGGTCGGGTTCCTTGTCCGGGCCCACAACCTAACTCTTTTCGACCAATTGGCTCGTCTCGTCGGCTTGAGTTTTCTCATCCCCGCGTTTCGAATCCCGATTGAGTCAAGCATACCATTGACGTAACACATTTCTGTTTCGTCAAAGAACTTTCATCACTTTCGAGCACGAGGCTAGGGCACCCTCCTTACACATTTTGTTTGGATTGGTATCCCTCTCGCAAATCGGGGTTTGATTGCTTTGTGTGTAACCCACCCTTTTAAGCCAAAACCCGTGTCAGCATAATGCATAATATAATGAAACTGTGAGTGCTTATGTGCTACTTGATCATAAGTCCTTCCGTGTCATTTTCAAAATCACCCTTTTCGCGCCGTTATAATGGCCATTTCAAACCTCGGTCTTTCGCCGACCATTGCACGCCTTTCTAGGCCGTCGTAATGACAATTTTCAAACCCGGTTTTTATAACCATTTCAACAAGCCTTTCTAGGCCGTCGTAATGACGATTTTCAAACCCGGTTTTGTATAACCATTTTAACACGCCTTTCTAGGCCGTCGTAATGATGATTTTCAAACCCGGTTTTGTATAACCATTTTAACACGCCTTTCTAGGCCATCGTAATGACAATTTTCAAACCCGGTTTTTATAACCATTTCAACACGCCTTTCTAGGCTGTCGTAATGACGATTTTCAAACCCGGTTTTGTATAACCATTTCAAATCACCTTTTCACGCCGTTATAATCGCCGCGTCTAGACACGGATTTTAACCCGTTTCGCGTCGACAATGGCTCTTTCAAAACCCGAGAAAAGCACACGCCCTTTTCTCGAGAAACTTTCGGGATCCCGAGGACCATACACCGTCCCCGAGACCTCTTCAAACATTTCAAACTCGATTTTCAAAACATACAATTTTGAATTTCAAAAACCGTCTTGGGAAACAATGCCCTGTTTTCCGAGCCGATTCAAACTCAAACGGTCTTTTGCAAATAAACTTAAGACAACCCTTTTCAACTGATTGACTTGCGGAGATTTCTGTCTTCGGAAGCCGTCCATTTAAGCGACAAATGAATCTTTTTGAAAATTTCTATTTTCGAAAATTTCAGTCCACCATTCCAATTCCGCCTCGTGTCTATCGAGTCAAAGCAAACGTACTTATGGGTCTTTACTTATGAGTCATCTCACCACGAGATCCGGCCAATGGCGTCACGCCGTCATGTTGGACTCATGTCAAAGGTTCGGTCAAACACCTTCACGTCATAAATCGAGTCAGCACCGAGGGACCACACACGGTCGCCCCGTCTTGTTGAGCCTGATATTTGTCCCGTCCTTTGTGTTGTCTGCGTTCAGTCTTGGAACCGTGTCGGATTGAGTTGTAATGTGAGCCATTTTTCTGCCTCAGAGCCATGGCCCCGTCTTCAGCTTCGTCCAACAACAACAATGATAACAACAGAGATGTCACAACCGATCGCCTAGCCACCGCTTACCGCTCTTAAGGTCACCCTGGATCGCGTCGAGACCCGTATCGACGCCCTGGAGAACAAGGAAACTGGGGAACATAATACCCCACCTCTGACTGAAACTGAGAAGAGGTTGAAACTCTTGGAAGAACAGCTTCTAGCCCGGGGTAACAACATCCATCTTGAGAACAACCGAAGGTTCGAACCTGTTGGGGACCAGTTACCTGACAACTTCACCCTGACTGATGTGCCTAAGTTTAAAGGAGTGGAAGACCCACTCAACCATATCCGTGCTTTCAAGGACTACATGGCCATTAAAGGGGTCAAACAGGAACTTTTTACCCGGATCTTCCCATCCTCTTTGGAGCCGATTCCTCGCCAATGGTACTACTCCCTTGATCCGAAAAACCTTACTACTTGGGATGAGATCGCAGTTGAGTTTGCCAAACAGTATGCCGACAATGTCGAGATCCAGGCCAATACCCGTACTCTCGAAGTGCTAACCCAGAACAACAAAGAGGGGTTCACTGAGTTCCTAACCCGTTGGAGGAGGGTGAGTACTCAATTGGTTAGTAAGCCGAGTGAATCAACTCTGGTGGAAAAGTTTGTCAACAATCTCCGCCCAGTTTATGCCAACCTACTGAGGTATCAGAATATCAAGACCTTCCAAGATCTGCAGATTCTTGGGACGCGCATTGAGGACGACCTCCGAAAGGGTGTCTTAGCAAAGACCAATGGCAGAGGTTATCAGGGATCCACCTCAACCGGATCTCGTCCTTACAGCCAGACAAACAAGATTGATGAGGTTAACCTCGTTGAACCATCTACGAAGAAAACTGAGCGCCCCCAGAGAGTGTTTACCAACATAGGGTCGACTTACGCAAGTGCCCTGAAAAGACTCATGGACCAGGGGAAATTACAACCGATCGGACCCACCCCGGATCCGACCGATGCCAAGAAGTCCCGGTTCTGGAACCCCAATGCTTACTGTCAGTATCATCGAGGGAAAGGGCATGATACCGAAACTTGTTTCAAACTCAAGCACCTCATTCAGGACATGATCGAGAGAGGAGATTTGCCTTTACCCCTACCAACTAAACCGAACAATAAAACGAATCCCCTAGGAATTCACGCCATCTCTGACGATGAGCCGACCCTAGACTGCACTCACCTCATCCTGCCAGTTGATGACGAGGTGAATGCTTTGGAAAAAGATCCTTCAGACGGAGTGTTTGTGTTTAGTGCTGCCACTATGCTCACTATGTTTCAACAAGTTGAGGAGGCCATAGCCAGCCTCTCTGAAAGAATCACCGGACTCGACGACGCCTACCGTCGACTCATCTTCAATTCCCCAACACCGCGCCCGAGGGAGAATTCCCCAAACATTCAAAACTACCCACCCCAGGATGGATTGCTCCCGCGACCATTCTGGCATAGACCCCACGAAAATCACCCTCAAAATAACTACCCTCAAAATAACTACCCCCATAAAAACCGCCCTCACAAAAGTATCCCTCACAAGAACTACCCACCGAGGAATACCCCTCCCAGGTATCGTCGAGACTCCGAAATTAACGGCATATGGAGAGATGATGTTGAGGATGTCTATATCATCCCAGGGAAGGAGAAGCAGGCGAAAGAAATCGGGCATCTCACCCGGTCCGGACGTCCCTATCAGAATCCGAACAATCCAACGGTCGTTCTAACAACGAATGACCAAATCGTCCTAGAGGTGGACACTCAACTAAAGGCCCCCGAGAACTCAATCCTGAAGCAGCTCCAGAAAGCAAAAGCCGAAATCTCAATTTGGCAACTGATCGCAACGTCTTTTGAGCATCGACAGGCCTTGCTGCAGGCCTTGGGAAAATTAACCGTGCCCTCCACCTCTTCCCCAGAAGAAATAGTGGCGCACATGACGAGGGACGCCCTTGATCTAAACAACCCAGTCGTCTTCTCCGACGAGGACATCCCTCCATTCGGAGCTAATAATTACCTAGACCTGTATATCACCGTATAATGCCTCCAGAAAAATATACCCATGGTCCTCGTGGATGACGGTTCCGCCGTGAATGTCATTCCTCTCAAAACTGCCCACAGGCTGGGTATCAAGGAATCTGATTTGATCCCAACGAATCAAGGAGTACGCGCCTACGACGGCACTCGTCGTAAGGTCGCTGGGCTAGTCACTTTGACCGTTGCAGTCGGAGCACTGGAAAGACAAACCAGTTTTCAAGTGGTCGACATCGACGCTGATGGGTGATGTCGTCGGGTCACATCCAATCAAACACATTTATAAAACTCAACAAACAACTAGTTAGCGGTAAGTCGAGGTCGATCTATGGGACGGTGTGCTTTGGGTTCTAAGCCTATCTATCTCAATTTATGCTAGTGTCACGATTTGTTTGGGTTTGTAGTTGTGTTTAGACTAATGCAAACAATAAGGTAAAACAAGCAATAAAAGGAAGGATGTAAACAAATGGTTAAAGGTGCTAGGATATCATGGGGTCATAGGGGATTCATGGTTTTGATCATACAAACATGTTTACAAAGTTGCAAGCAATTAGTGTTGTGGGGGAACCGAGTTGGTTTATGTCTTACGGTTCATAGGAAGAGTTGGGTCCCGGAGCCGAATCGATTAGATTAGATTGTACAACACCTACAAGTCGACTTACTTTCCTCCTATTCAACTTCTATGCATGGTCTAACAAGACTCGAGTTGGTTTATAGCTTACAAGTCTTGTTGAGTAGATAAGAGATGGTTGTAAATGCAAGGATTCATAGGCTTGGCATTTCATCAAACATAACATGTGCATAAAGTTGACATCACAACAAGCAAGCAATTTAATCATGTGAACATATTAGATTAAGCATGAATCAATCCCATGTTGGTTTCCCCTAATTACCCACTAATCCTAGCTAAGAGACTACTCACTTATTATCAAGTTTAGCATGTTAACAAGGTTGTCAATCATATTAACAAGGTAAAACATGATGAACAAGTAAGAAAGAAATGAACAATTAAGATTAAAGGGTAAAGGAATTATACCAAACTTGAGGTGATCCAAATAATAAAGAAAAGAATAATAGAAGAAACTTGATTGATTGATGAAGGATTGTCAATCCTCCAATAATAACCCAATAATCTTCAATTACCCAAAAGTAACAAACTTGAATAATAAACTTGAACAATAATTAAGGAGAGATTAATGTGAGATTTGTGGAAAGATTAAAGAGTAATCTATTCTAATCTACTCCTAATCTAATCTAAAGAAGGATTTTCTACTCTAAAAACTTGATAAAAGGATCCCCCCTTGATTATTTACAAGTGGGGTATTTATAGTAGAAATTAGGTGGATGCATTAGGGTTAACTAAGGGCTAAACTAGTAATTACACTTTTGAGTTTTGAGCAGGGAGACGCCGGTATTTTTCGAAGGAAGGGCATCTTTCGAAGCTTGAAGAAGACGGATTTGTGCTGGACTGGAATCCGGGCGTATTGGTGTCGGGACGGGCGGATTGTAGCAGAGGAAGGCGGGCGGATTTGGGTGAAGACGCACGTCTTCTGTAGTTTGGGGACGGCCGGATTCTAGAGAAGCCGCACGGATTGGAGCTCAGCATTGTTTCTTCTTCTTTTCTTCCCTTTTCTTCATAAAATCCTTGGGGATTTCCTCGGGGATGCAAGGATCCTTTCTCGTCATTGCCCAACTATTATAATATGTACAAAGGTCTTCTAATCTTGTCTCTCCTTGATGCTTGGTCATTGAATTCAATCAATTTAGTCTCGTTTTGCCATGAAAATGCAAGATTCTTACTCCTTTCCTACCAAGGGATCAAAATCTCAAAGAATATGCAAAACAAAGAACTAAAGACAATAAATGACCCAAATATGCACTAAAAAGCATGGGAACAAGGCTAATTCGGGGACTAAATATGCTCTAATCAAGGCAGTCATGATAAAGGGGATAACCTCCCAAGCCATTGAGGAGGATGACAACGAAATGTGGGGTTTCCAAGCCGTAAACGCCATAACTGATGAATTGACGCCCTCTGATTGTGACCCGTTCACCAACCTCACGGTCAACCGTATTATGATGCGTCAGGGTTATTTCCCGGGTTTGCCGCTCCATCCACTGAAGGACCCGTTGCCTCCCTTGAAACGGGCTAAGGTCCCCAACATTCCCTTTGGACTGGGATTCGAGCCCACTGACGAAGATATCCAGGAGATGAACCTCCTAGTCCGAAAACGCAAGAAGCACGGGGTTATCCTCCGTCCCTACCACCTGACTCTCAACGGATACTTTGTCCCCGAGGGAGAGTCCGAGCTCTACCATGGTTTTCCAGAACCAATCTATGACTCTGTGGTGAAGGCTAGGTACCCGGGAGTGGAAGTCTTCCAGGACTTCTACTTTATCCCCGACAACATCGAAGCTGCATCAACTGAGTCCAAGCCGTCACCATGCCTTGACGGACAAGCTGTCACACTCCTATTTGGGGAAGATAACGTCAAACACCTCGACTATGAGGACATCATCAACATCGCCCCGAAGGACAATCATTTTGATCCAACCGCCTTGATCTCCGATACTGACCCGGAGAAAGCTACCCAAGGCTGGAGGAAGACCGTCAAGTGGACCGATCGCCAAGGCCGCATTCTCAAGATAACAACTGGAGAAGGCCCTATGTTCAAGGAGGGAAGTGAAGAAGGATCTGAGCCTGAGTCTGAGTCGGAGTCAGAGTCTGTCGTAGCTCCTAACGCTCCTGATGTCCCAGTCAAGGTCCCCTTCCCACTATTTTATGACAAAGTCGTGGCTGATTCAGAGGCTGAGTCTACTAAGGTCACCCCCACTCCCATGAAAGATGACAACCTGGAGCCTGTTCAAGGGGCCACTTCCTCTGTTGTGTCGCCTCTGACTAACCACGAGATGTCTGTCCTTTTGGAGCTTTTCGCTCGTGTCAACTTAATGAACGCTAAGTTTGCTTATGACTCGTCTCAATTTAGCTGCAATGCAATTCTGAATGACTATGAGGAATTTGACTTGAGTGACTACCCACCTCACTTAGCCAAAGAACTTGACAAACGGGAAACCAGAACCCCCATCATTGAGGAGACCGAACCTATTAACGTAGGAACCGACAATACACCTCAAGAACTCAGGATAGGGACAACCCTGGACCCCTCGGAAAGACAGCAGTTCGTTGACCTCCTCCACGAATACAAGGACGTATTCGCCTGGTCTTACAGAGACATGCCTGGGATTGACAGGGAAATTGCGGAACACCGGATACCCATTAAACCCGGGGCTAAACCTGTGAAGCAGAAGCTACGCCGGATGCGTCCTGAGTGGGCCCTAAAAATCAAAGAAGAAGTAGAAAAACAATTTAAGGCTGGGTTCATCAAGGTGTCTGAATACTCGGATTGGGTGGCCAACATTGTGCCGGTACCAAAGAAAGACGGGAGGATCCGGGTTTGCGTCGACTTCAGGGATATGAACAAGGCGAGTCCAAAGGACGACTTCCCTTTACCACATGTTGACATTCTGGTAGACAATACCGCCGAGCATGCTCTCCTATCCTTCATGGACGGGTATGCTGGGTACAACCAGATTAAAATAGCTGAAGAAGACATGCACAAGACTGCGTTCACTACGCAATGGGATACATATTGCTACACGGTCATGCCTTTTGGCCTCATCAACGCCGGAGCAACCTATCAGAGAACCGCTACCACTCTCCTACATGATATGATGCACAAGGAGGTAGAGGTATATGTCGATGACATGATTGTCAAATCAAAAGAACGGGACGGCCACATCAGTGCCCTCCGAAAATTCTTCGCTCGTCTGCGGAAATATAACATGAGCCTAAATCCTCAGAAGTGTGCATTCGGGGTCACCTTCGGAAAACTCTTGGGACTGTCGTCAGCAAAAGAGGCATTGAGATTGATCCAACCAAAATCAAATCCCTTCAACAAATGCCTCGGCCTAGGAACGAGAAGGAGATTCGGGGATTTCTCGGTCAGGTCCAATACATCAGCCGGTTCATTGCCAAGCTCACTATGATTTGTGAACCGATATTCAAAAAGCTTCGTGCCTCCGATCACACCGATTGGGACGACGACTGCCAGAAGGCCTTCGACAGGATAAAAGAAATCCTATCCAAACCTCCTGTCCTCATGCCACCTCAACCGGGGATTCCTCTATCCCTATACCTGACTGTTACCAACACGGCCATGGGAGCAATGCTAGCACAAACAGTTGGCAATGAAGAACGAGCCATCTACTACATCAGCAAAAAGTTCATTGAGTACGAGACGAGGTATACCCAACTGGAAAAGACATGCCTTGCCCTAGTATGGTCAACAAAAAAGCTGCGGCATTATATGCTCAGCTACATGGTCCACATCTACTCCAAGATGGACCCGGTCAAATACATCTTCGAAAAACCCGTACTAAACGGAAGGCTGTCTAGATGGACACTCATGTTGTCCGTATTTGACCTCAAGTTTGTACCCCTCAAGGTTATCAAGGGAAAAGCAGTTGCCGACTTCCTAGCAGAAAATCCCATCAACGAGGATCTAACGACCGACACATGGTCACTTCCTGACGAGGACATCCTTTGTGCCGATTCCGACGCATGGGACCTATACTTCGATGGCGCATCTAATCTGAGAGGCTTCGGGGTAGGAATCCTTCTAATATCACCAGAGGGAGAACATGTTCCGATCTCGGTCAAGATAGACTTCGCCGTCACCAACAATGCCGCTGAATATGAAGCATGTCTCATCGGCCTACAAGCAGCCATAACACTTGGCATCAAGAGATTGAGGGTCCACGGCAATTCCTCACTCATCATCAATTAGGTGTCCGGATCATGGAAAATATGATCTGACAGCTTAGCTCCCTACCGAGCAAAGATCAATCAAGAGGCCGAGTTCTTCGACCAAGTCGACTACTTCCACTTGCCACGAGAGGAAAATCAATTTGCTGATGCCCTGGCAAAACTTGCCGCGCTCGTCAACATACCTGACGACATGACATCAATGCCCCTATGTATCGAGAGAAGGAGCGAGCCAGCCCACATTTGTGCCATTATCAACTACGAGGAAAGCCATGATGAACCTTGGTACCAAGCCATCCTCAATTACAAAACCAAAAACGAATTCCCTCCCAACTCTGATCAAAGAGGACAAAGAGCCATCCGTTTGCTTGCATCACAATTCGTGATAAACCAAAATCAACTCTACAAAAGAACACCCCAAGGAATTCTTCTCCTTTGAATTGACCATCACAAAGCCAAAAAAGTCATGGGAGAGGTTCACGACGGAGAATGTGGCCCTCACATGAGCGCAATGATGCTTACACGGAAAATCATGCGGCTAGGTTACTACTGGACCACCATGGAAGCCGATTGCCATAACTACGTCAAACATTGCCAAAATTGCCAAATCTTCGCCAACGTACAACATATACCACCATCCCTTTTGTACACCATGACATCACCCTGACCTTTCTCAACCTGGAGCATCGACATCATCGGGAAAGTTAACCCGATAGGCACCAAGGGGCATTGCTTCGTCCTCGTCGCCATGGACTACTTCACCAAATGGGTAGAAGCACAGTCATATGCAGTCTTGACCGCCAAACAAGTGGCTAAGTTCATTCAAAACAACATCATCTGCCGATATGGGGTACCCCATGAAATCATCAGCGATCAACGCTCTCACTTCCGGGCGGAAACTCAAGCTTTGCTGGACAAGTACAAAATCAAGCGACATCGATCATCCCTTTACCGTCCCCAAACCAACGGAGCGGTGGAGGCAGCGAACAAAACTCTTGTCACCATTATCAAGAAAATGCAAGACAACTACCTCGATTGGCCGAGCAAACTCCTATTCGCACTCTGGGGATACCAAACCTCCATTCGAACACCGACAGGCGCCACACCCTTCTACCTAGCATACGGTATGGAGGCGGTTCAACCGGTAGAGTTAGAGGTCCCATCTCTACGCATCCTACTGGAGAGTCAAATCTCTGAGGCGGAATGGACCCGTCGAAGGTACGAACAAATCACTCTTCTAGACGAACGGCGATTCAACGCCTTGCACAACGTCCAGCTATACCAACGACGTATACAACGGGTATTCAACAAGAAGGTTAAACCCAGAAACATCCAGGAGGGCGACTTGGTCCTCAAGTCAGTTCGAGCACCATTACCCGTCGATCCGAGGGGAAAATTCAAACCCAACTGGGCCGGGCCATACCTGGTCAAGAAAATATTTTCGGGGGGCGCAGTGAGACTGAGTGACCTAGATGGGGAGGACTTTACAAACCCAACCAACCTAGACCAGCTCAAGAAATACTACCCTTGAACCATGACAACTGATAGCCGGTTTTTGCCGTCACTTCCGGTACCAAAAACTATTTGTAAAGTAACCCAATTTAAGTAGTATAAATCGGAGTCGAACCACAAGGATGGTGGGGTTAGGCTACACGTCTATTGTTTAGTTTTAGTTTAGTCAAACAAAATAAGATTGATTAATTATAAACTAAGATGCAACAAGGTATAAAATTTAAACTAAATGAAATTGTTCTTAATTAATAAGGGAAGACTAAGGTCTTTGGGTTCACAAAGGGCAATTAGGGGGAGAAACAAGGTCTAACAAGAGAAGGGTAATAATAGTGGTCAAGGGTTTAAGACTAATTTCTTAGTCACCATAAGCTCCTCAATAAGTTGTCACTTGATCGAGATGAACTAGCTACAAATAAAGCATAAAGACTACCCAATAGCATGAGCACCAAGACGGATCGAATGCATCAAAGAGATGTTCTAACTTTCATTAAAACTCATCTATAAGCACTTCTAAAACTATCTAATAGCACAATGCACCAAGGTAAGCCAAACATGTTAATGAAATGTCCAATTTTCATTGAGGCATTTCCACAAACACTTCAAATGCATTAAGAGTAGAAACCACATAACCACCCAATTCAAAAGGTTAACAACCCAAATTCATCCCCTTAATTACCCAAATTCCCCCTAGACCCTAGAGGAGAACTACTCACACATGTTTAAGGATGAAAAACTAACAATAAGATGGAACAATACACACACAAACATGCTAAATATCATAAAGATAGAAACTTTGAATGAATAACAATTAAACAACATAAGAAATGTAAACAAATGAAAATAATGTAAACAAAAGATGAGAATTGTACCAACAAAGAGGAAAGTAACAATCTTGGATAATAATGGAAGAATGAATTTCTTCTAATCTTCAAATACAACCCAAAATACTAATTGTATACTAATGAGAGATGAAGAACTTGCATAAATAAAAGAAGAATTAAACTAATAATTAAAGAAAGATTGCAAATTTTATTGAATGAAAAATGAGAAAGGAAATATTAGGGTTCTACAATATTGAGAGAGAAGGATAGACTAATACTAATTTTCTATCTAATGTAAGGTAGTGTTAATTCTATTCTAATGTTATTGTAATGTATTGTGTAATGAGGTAAGGTTTGGTCTTTATATATTAGTTTATTAATAACTACTAATCACTAATAATAATAATAATAATAATAATAATAATAATAATAAATCTTAAAACTAACTAATCAATCGACCCATTACAAAGACACATCTCAACACAAAGCAAAACAAATCGACAACACGAGCAGGGACGGCGTGCCGGTCAACCGGCGGCCGGGCATGGTCACCGGCAGCGAGTAGTGTCAAAAAGGGAGGAATTAAATGGGCTGTAGTGGGTGCCGGTATGTCGGCTGCCGGGCTACCGGCATAGAAACACAATTTGATGCGAGTATTGAATTGGTGCTGTGTGCCGGTGTGTCGGCTGCCGGGCAACCGGCAGAGGGACACAGTTGTTATTGTTGCTGAATGGTGATGAGCTGCTGCTGTGATTTCATGGTGGTTGATGGTGGAAGGAGATGAGCTCGAGTTTGAGACTCGAGAGCTGCTGGTTGTTGCAGGCAAGACGAGCAGGGGACAGTGGAGCACGAGCACGGTGGTGATGACGATGGAACGATGATGGTGAGTGATGGTGTTGGCGGTGAATGACGTGATGCAGGTGATGATGATGGTTCTGAGTTGCTGCGAAAATGGTGAAAATGGTGATGGAGATGAATGCTTTGAACAAATGTAATTTGGTCAATGTTAAGGGAGGTTGACATTTGACAGTATGTTGATTTTGGTTGGAACAAAAAACGAAAGAAGCAAGGGGGATTGTAATGTTGGTGAAGTCAATGGTTAACACTTCATTCTCTTTTATTTGATTCAACTCAAATCCACTTCTTGAGTCCGTCTTATTCTGTCTCGACCCAATTTGCTCGCTCTCTAATTTCCGTCTCATTATTCCTCCTTGCCTATACGTTATTAAAATAAAATAATTATAATTCTAATATTATAAAGGAATACGGCTAATTATTAAATATAGCTAAGACGACTAATTATTATAAATTAGTAGATAAATGAGCTTATTAGACAATTAAGCACACAAAATCAAGTCGGAATTAGGTATAAATGCGGGGCAAAATGTAACCAAAATACGACTCATCAAATCTCCCCACACTTAAACCTTACTCGTCCTCGAGTAAGCTCATTTAAACTAGATAGTGACCCATAATATAAAGAACTAGCTAAACTAATAATATCCGATGAAAGACAATTAACGGGCCTTCTCCGTCCCTTCAACTCGCACCGAAACACAATGAGGTATGCATCCCAATGCAAGGCAAGTGGGGGTTTGCGGAAAATTTTGACACATCCAACATTTAAGCACGAATCAACATATAAGATGCATCACAAAAAGTCAAACCGCTTTCCTCATCTAAGCGGCCGTTTTTTCTTTCCAAAATCGAATAAAGAGAGTCATTAGTGGAGAATGTCGTCTCCGGGTCTTACCAAGGTGTCGACTCCCTAATTCTAGCTCAAGTAACCAACATTGACAACACGGGGTGCCTTAGAAACAAATTCTAGGCGGGAAAGAGGAAGTACTTCGCTATACTCACAAGAATGACACGACACACGCAAGATTCGACTCCATATCAAACCTTTGACCAAAAAGAGACCAGAGCCCGACTCTCACGGGTTTCACTAGTCACTCAATTGAAAGAACGAGGTGATTTCTGTGACAAAAAGTAACCAAAATCACTCTCCTAACTCGACTCGCGAAGCATGCCCGCAATCTAATATGGTACTATATCCAATTTCCGCAAGAGAAATGTCAAATGATGCACATACAAGAGAGACAATCGGGTTGTAATGGGGCTTGGGTTCGGTGAAAAGGAGTTGGTGCAAGCACCGTTTTATGACATGTGAGGCTATCGGATCGAGTAGTCGCCACATCTAACCAATTCACTAAACCGTACCAATGCAAAAGAATTCTTCCACAATCACTTGACAAAGATTGCCACTTCCAAACATTATTCATTTCATTCTTTTCAAAACAAGACTCAATTGCAATTCCATCAACCCTTTATTTGGCACAAAAAATATACATTCTTTTCTTTTTGTTTTTCATTCCATTTTTCTCTTTTTCTATCTGTTTTTCTTCTTCATTTTTTTTTCTTTTCTATTTGGTTTTCTTTCTTGCATTTTTCATGACTTGTTCATCTCTTATTAAACAAAAGTAGCCAAAGTTGCATTTCACTCATGTGGCATTAAGATCATACACCTCAAGGTGAGTCAAAATTTCAACCCAAATATACTCCACAAAAGAACCACAATGACGAACTACTCAACCAAGGTGAGTTGTTTATGGGATGTAGTTATTTTGTTGGCAATAGAAACGATAAAGCTTAGGCTCAAAATGGGTTGACAAAAGGAAACAATTGACTCAAGGGCATAACAAAAGCTTATTTGGCTATCGTGAGGTTACTTTATTTGAACAAAATTGTCCCAATATGCACACCGACACTTCTACGGTAAGGAATGAGCGCCATACTTATGCGTTTTGACATGACATACCACGTAAGGAGAACTACTCTCATGACCTAAACGGGACCGGTTTGATGGACCGGCCACATGAGGCTCTATCCTCACTTTTTAGTAGCTATGTCGAGCCTAGGTCAAGTCTCGGGCCTAATACGGTCTCACAAGGTGGTCGCAACTTGGTTGTTAAGCTAGACTTCCGGGTTTTTGCAAGCAAAAACCCTAACACGTGTCATCAAAAGGCACGAGCTAGCAAGAGGGAAATGACACGGGCAAAACAAATTATCATCATTGACAACATATGCCCTCCACATTAAGACCCTCTATCCAAAAATTTACAAACAAGATGCAACGTGTATGAAATGCAACTAAACATATGAACAAGCTATGTGAATGCAAGAGTGAACACATATATACATTTCTAGTCTAAATGCACACAATTTCTAGTCCTAACAACACAACAACAACACAAGCATATCCAAAACGGTTCCCAAAGGGAACACCCACATCACATATCCCGTCCTCCTCCATGCTTATATATACAAAAACGAAAAGGAAGGATAAAGCAGAAATGATTGGAAGAATTTTACCAAGCGTCTTCTCCGATGATTCATGTGTTGCCTATCAAAATGGTTAGGACAAATGCAATATACATAATATAAACAATGCAATATTTTTGAAATTTTTGAAATTTTTCAATTTTTAGAGATTTTGAATTTTTCACAAATTAACAAGCAAATATATACAAATATAAACAATATGCATAAAGTGGATATTTCCCTCCCCACACTTGAAATTTACATTGTCCTCAATGGAACAAAGCATAGGGAGAGAATAGGAAATTAAAAGAACATATTTTTTATTTTAAATATTTGAAAATAAACATGTTTTTGTATTTTTTAAAATTTGAGAATGTCCTCCCCACACTTATTTATTTACATATTTCTTGATGAAAATAAATGTGTGGAGGATATTCGAAAAGTAAATACATATTTTTGGGTTTTTGAAATATAAAATTTCCTCCCCACGCTTATTTATTTACTATGTTTCAAAAAGAAACAAATGTGTGGAGGAAATTGAAATTAAATGCATGTTTTTGGTTTTTCAAATTTTTTCAAAGAAAAGAACATGTTTTTGGGTTTTTAGAAAAAATTATCAAAGGAAAAAGAGCATAAAAGAAAACTTGGGTTGCCTCCCAAGAAGCGCGGTTTTGAGGAAACCGCCAAACCTACAATCAAACACAACAAACAAGTGAGTTATTTAAAAATCCCATCAAAGATCTCATTAACTTATCAAAAGAAGATGACCAATTTTCAACAAAATGGTTATATGCAATGAAGAGCAACAAGCATGACAAATGGCATACATAAGAGACAAGATGAGTCATAAGCCATTTGTAAGAAAAGGTGAGCACACCAAATGTGTCATACTCACCCCAAGCCTTATCATTTTCTTCCAAAGGCACAAGAGGTAGACTCTTCAAGTCATGTATATCATCACAATCCTCTTTCACATCTTCCCCAAGAGTGGTGATTATGTCTCCATTCTCAAATTTCTCCATCAAACAATCATCAAGAGACAAATCACCCTCTTTGAAAAGATCGTCACAATCATACTCAACAACCACATATTCAAGTAAAGGGGTAAGAGAAATGAGGTCTAAATGATCGGTAGATGAAAAGAACTCATCATCAACACAAAAGCAAGCCTCAAATTTCTCCAAAATGGGTTCTTCAAAGAAGTCAACCTCATAATCCCATCTATCCCAAAGATCCACACTCTCCTCCTCATAGGAAATATCAATAGTTGCATACTCATCCCAAGGAGTTTTCTCGCCGATAAAATCATCAACACAAAGAAGGGTGGGTGTTCCAATCTCCTCAAGCACAAGGTTCTCATCTAAATCCACATCAAGATTGTTGTAAGTCAAGCCTATAAACTCTTCATCATAAGGCTCATCAACAATCTCAAATTCCTCACAATCTTTGACATCATTTTTCATTTCTAACTCAAGAATCATTCTCTTGACATACTCTCTTCCCAATGACTCATGATCAACCTCAAATGATACACACTCCAACTCATTCAAATACAATTGATCCACAACTTTCTCTTCAAGTAAACAATTTGCCTCAATCAATCCATAATCACATTCAAACATCATAACCTCTACCTCACACCCATTACTAGATAATTTGGAATTCACATGGTGTGGTGTAGGTTTCCATAAGGAGCGTGAAAGTTGTCTTGAAAAATGGTGAAGTGGTTCATAAGAAGTGTTAAAGACATGCAAATCATCAACATCATTCACCATATAATCATCCATGGGGGTTTGGGGAAAAGAAGAGAGACACACATCAATGTTATCTCCAAAACTACCACATGGTTCGCAATTAAATGAAAAGGCTTGCATGTCACATACATTCATCGGAAGAAGGGAAGAATGACAAGAGGGAACATCATGCATATCATTATTAACATCATTTATCACATTCATGTTCTCATGTGGTGGGTATGAATAAGAAAGACAAGTATTTGAGCCATGTCCTAAATCACCACAAGATTCATAAGAAGATGTTAACTCGTGCACAACATTCATATTCAAGGGAGGCGAAATTTGAATCGGGAAAAAGTTTGATGCATCGTAGTGAGGTGGAGAATAAGATGGTGTACAAGAGGGATCAAAGAAATGCAAGTTATCAACATCACTTATCAAACAATCGTTCAAGGGGGCTTGGGGAGTATAAGAAGGGCACAAGTCAAAACTATCTCCAAAACCACCACATGACACATAATTTGATGAAGAAACATGCATAAAATCCATTGGGTGAAAGGGAGCATGGTATGGTTGAACATCGTGCATATTATCTTCATTATTCATCACATCCATCAACATGGGAGGTGGGGATGCATATAAAGAACAAGCACAAGAATCATTTCCCAAAAAACCACATGTATCACAAGAATATGAAAATGAAAATGCATGCACATCATTCTCAATTATGGAGGGAGGGTTAACACGATTTTGTTGAACATTTTGAACATAAGAGGGAGAATCAACCTCAACTTGTGGTTCAATCAATCGTGTCACTCTCCCAAACCCATAATTACCATCCGTCTTAGCCACTTTCTCAAGCAAAGATCTTGCCTCATCATCACCCAAACTATCAAAGGCACCTCCGGCCGATGCATTTATCAAATCTTTAACGGTATGATGCAAATTGTTAAAGAAAGTTTGTGTGATTAGCCAAATTGGGATCCCATGATGAGGGCAAGCTCTCAAAAGTTCATTTAACCTTTCCCAAGCCTCACTTAAATTCTCAAACTCGCCTTGATGGAAAGTAAAGATCTCATTTCTTAGTTTAGCGGTTTTAGAAGGTGGAAAATATTTGGTAAGAAAGGCTTGGACAAGGTCATCCCAATTAGAAAAAGTGCTAGGAGGGTGAGAATATAACCATCTCTCGGCTCTATCCCCAAGAGTAAGAGGAAAGAGCATGAGTTTTACAACATGTTCGGACACACCATTCTTCTTCACCAAAATGCATTTTCTATTAAACTTCTCCAAATGGTCCAACACATTCTCATTTGGTAAACCAAGAAACACATCTTTTTGAAAGATTTCAACCCAATCCGGATGCAAGTCAATCTCCACATCCTCTCCAATATCAATAGGAGAGGCAAACAAGTTCGGATCGGGTCTACTATGATCACGTAAGGACATGGATGAAGACATTATATAATGCAAGAGACTAAATACAAGACACTAAATGCAAAACTCTAAATACAAGTGACTAACAACTATAACTAAAGATGCAAGTAAACAAACAACATATTTTCTTCTTTTTCAAATATTGATTTTTTTTTTTTTTTTTTTTTTTTTTTTTTTTTCAAAAGCAATAAAATGACTAATCCCAAAACTAAACTAAGACTTATATCTAACAAAGCACCATCCCCGGCAACGGCGCCATTTTGATAGCCGGTTTTTGCCGTCACATCCGGTACCAAAAACTATTTGTAAAGTAACCCAATTTAAGTAGTATAAATCGGGGTCGAACCACAAGGATGGTGGGGTTAGGCTACACGTCTATTGTTTAGTTTTAGTTTAGTCAAACAAAATAAGATTGATTAATTATAAACTAAGATGCAACAAGGTATAAAATTTAAACTAAATGAAATTGTTCTTAATTAATAAGGGAAGACTAAGGTCTTTGGGTTCACAAAGGGCAATTAGGGGGAGAAACAAGGTCTAACAAGAGAAGGGTAATAATAGTGGTCAAGGGTTTAAGACTAATTTCTTAGTCACCATAAGCTCCTCAATAAGTTGTCACTTGATCGAGATGAACTAGCTACAAATAAAGCATAAAGACTACCCAATAGCATGAGCACCAAGACGGATCGAATGCATCAAAGAGATGTTCTAACTTTCATTAAAACTCATCTATAAGCACTTCTAAAACTATCTAATAGCACAATGCACCAAGGTAAGCCAAACATGTTAATGAAATGTCCAATTTTCATTGAGGCATTTCCACAAACACTTCAAATGCATTAAGAGTAGAAACCACATAACCACCCAATTCAAAAGGTTAACAACCCAAATTCATCCCCTTAATTACCCAAATTCCCCCTAGACCCTAGAGGAGAACTACTCACACATGTTTAAGGATGAAAAACTAACAATAAGATGGAACAATACACACACAAACATGCTAAATATCATAAAGATAGAAACTTTGAATGAATAACAATTAAACAACATAAGAAATGTAAACAAATGAAAATAATGTAAACAAAAGATGAGAATTGTACCAACAAAGAGGAAAGTAACAATCTTGGATAATAATGGAAGAATGAATTTCTTCTAATCTTCAAATACAACCCAAAATACTAATTGTATACTAATGAGAGATGAAGAACTTGCATAAATAAAAGAAGAATTAAACTAATAATTAAAGAAAGATTGCAAATTTTATTGAATGAAAAATGAGAAAGGAAATATTAGGGTTCTACAATATTGAGAGAGAAGGATAGACTAATACTAATTTTCTATCTAATGTAAGGTAGTGTTAATTCTATTCTAATGTTATTGTAATGTATTGTGTAATGAGGTAAGGTTTGGTCTTTATATATTAGTTTATTAATAACTACTAATCACTAATAATAATAATAATAATAATAATAATAATAATAATAAATCTTAAAACTAACTAATCAATCGACCCATTACAAAGACACATCTCAACACAAAGCAAAACAAATCGACAACACGAGCAGGGACGGCGTGCCGGTCAACCGGCGGCCGGGCATGGTCACCGGCAGCGAGTAGTGTCAAAAAGGGAGGAATTAAATGGGCTGTAGTGGGTGCCGGTATGTCGGCTGTGAAAGATCATAGATCCATATTAGACTCTCTAATAAAATAAATTTATCTCATAAATTGATGTTAATGTGATCTATGTAACATGCATGCTAATATAAAAGCATAAAAACAAAGTATAAGGAAAAACAATTTCCTTACATTGAATATAAGGTAAAATGGGCACAAATTAGTTCTCCTTACTAATTTGTTCTTGAGCTAAAATAAGTGGATGATCCTCCTTGAATAACCTTCAACTAGAAAGTCTCCTCCAAGTAGCACCCAAGAACAACCCAAATAATATTAATAAGTAAGAACTAGTAACTTATTAATATGTGCCCTTGATAATAATACTAGTAATATTACTAACTATTCTTAGTAATAATAGTATACTAGAGAGGAATTATTGTAGAGAGAAGGAAGAGCTTTGTTCACATGCAAAGTATGATGAATTGTGTGTGAAGGATGGAGTGAACAAGTGAATAATATATAGAGTGTAGAAATGGGAAAGGAAGTGGCGGGTGGAAGGAGTCTTTAGTGGACAATTTTTGTTTTATATTTTTATCTTACATCACATGCAAAATGTAGTATAAAACATATATTATGGTAGTATACAAAATAAGGTAAAATGATTATGTAAGTAATCATCCATTACACTTATTTTACACGGTCCACATGACCATATACGGGTCCATGTTGGTTTTTATATTTGTCGCACAAGTCCGTGTAATTTTCATTTTAAACATCGTATCATGTTTAATTGCTTCCATAATAAATCCGTCCAATTCACTCTGTAAATATACGTGTACCACTACACATATTATTTACGTACTAATATTAATCACATTAATCAATTAGTACAATTTTAGTAAATTAACAGTTAATTAACTAAAACCCGTTTCCCAAAACTTATTATTTAATTATCGCATAATTAAATAATAATCGCCGCTCCTCGAGTTCGCAACTCGAAATCTCTCTAACAATAATCGACTAACCTCTTAATCTATAAATCAAGGGACTAAATGAATTGTATCTCATACAATTAATTAGTTATCAATTTGGGTTCGTTCCTTTAGGTGTGACCGAAAGGGGTCAGTTGATCACCGCCGTCTCACGACAATAACGTCAAACTCTAGTCAGCCAACCGTTATCGATTTACGTTAATCAACCGACGAGGATCAAATAATTAAATATCCGATGATATTCTATTAATGAGATTTATTATGTTAACGCACTATTGTGGAGGACACTAACTCCAACAATCTCCCACTTGTCCGACACAAGGTGTGCGCTACCAATTCTCTTGTCCGTTTTAATCTCCCACTCAATGCAAGGTGTCTTTCGGGTCGCACTTGCACATGAACACATCGCGAGTGGTTTTCTCGATCGGGAGTGTGACTACTTGACCGGAAAAATCTCTCACAGATTACTTCCGAGCGTGGCCACGCATTTGTAGTCATTAACTCCTCGAGTGGCCTTGAGATATAGTAACCCAACGTGGGTGGACAATTCTTGTATGCCCTATCTATCCTATTGCACAATACAACTCACCATGACCTAGTAAATGCCCTTTTGGCCTCCTTTCACGGCACGACCTAGGACAAAAACCAAAGTCACTCGGAAACGCGCACCTGCTCGGATAATAGTCTTGATCAAAAGAATCGACTCATTAGAACATCTTAGAGATCCCCGCCACGACCGGGCGTCTATAATAGAACTTAGGGACTCTCTAAATGGTCACTGTCCAGCAAAGTGTCACACACTCCGCCTATGTAATCGACCAGTCATCATATATGACCTTATGGTGTTGAACAACCATCAATCGACTCACAATCTAGTCACTCCGAGACGTCACCTCATTAAGTGACTAGGGACAAAATACAATGTTCATCTTATTCACTTGAATAGTGTTCAACATTGTCTCCACAACTTATTCGGATAAACAAGGTATTAAAATTTAGTCACACTAAATAAAAATTCATAAAAGAATGAATACGAAAACAATGAATGTGATTATCATATATATAATAAAAGATACACTATCCAATTATTACATATCCATAATCTAAAGAAAACCTGGTACTCGTCTCAATCCCATAGAGACGACATGACCATCATGCTTAGCCTTTGATAAAGGCTTGGTTAAAGGATCGGCAATGTTGTCATCTGTCCCAACCTTACAAATGTCAATTTCCTTCCTTTCCACATAATCTCTAATTACATGGTATTTCCTTTCAATGTGTCTAGATTTGTTACTAGACTTAGGCTCTTTGGCTTGAAAAATAGCTCCACTTTTATCACAATATAGAGTGATAGGATCTTTGCGAGAATGGACTACTCCTAGCCCCTCCATGAATTGCCTAATCCAAACAGCTTCCTTCGCGACCTCGACGCCGCAAGGTACTCACCTCTGTTGTAGAATCCGCAGTAACACTTTGCTTGAAGCTCTTCCAACAAACAGCTCCTCCATTTAGCATAAACACGTAGCCGGATTGGGATTTCATGTCATCCCGATCAGTTTGGAAACTTGCGTCTGTGTAACCTCTTACACACAACTCAGTTTCTCCTCCAAACACTAAGAACGAATCCTTAGTTCTTCTCAAGTACTTAAGGATGTTCTTTACGGCTATCCAGTGACTCTCACCAGGCTTGGCTTGATACCGACTTGTCATGCTCAAGGCATACGCAACGTCGGGACGAGTGCAAATCATAGCATACATGATAGACCCAACAGCGGAAGCATAAGGGGACGGTCTTCATGTGTTCAATCTCCTTAGGGGTAGAGGGAGACCGTGACTTGCTCAAAGTAATCCCTTGGCCCATAGGTAGAAATCCTCTCTTGGAGTCTTTCATATTGAACCGGTCAAGAACTTTGTCAATATAAGCTTCTTGACTCAATGCTAGTATCCTCTTGGACCTATCCCTATAGATCCGGATACCTAAGATTCGTTGTGCCTCTCCCAAGTCCTTCATTTGGAAGTGTTTCCTTAGCCACTCCTTAACGGAAGTGAGCGATGGAATGTCATTCCCAATGAGCAATATGTCATCCACATATAGGACAAGGAATACAACCTTACTCCCACTAAACTTCATGTATAAACACGGTTCTTCCACACTTCTAGTGAATCCGTATTGTTTAATGACATGATCAAAGCGATGGTTCCAACTCCTAGATGCCTGCTTAAGACCATAGATGGACTTCTTGAGCTTACACACCTTCTTAGGGTTAGATGTATCCACAAAACCTTCGGGTTGTATCATGTACACCTCTTCTTCTAGAATCCCATTCAAAAAGGCGGTTTTGACATCCATTTGCCAAATCTCATAATCATGAAATGCGGCAACCGCTAAGATTATCCTAATGGACCTTAGCATAGCGCGGAGCGAAGGTTTCGTCATAGTGTAAACCATGAACTTGGGTGAAACCTTTTGCCACCAATCTAGCTTTGTAAACATCCACATGTTTATCCACGCCGAGTTTAATTTTGTATATCCATTTACATTGAAGAGGTCGCACTCCCTCAGGTAAATCCACCAAGTCCCATACTTGGTTCTCGTACATGGAATCCATTTCGGACCGCATGGCTTCTAGCCAAAGCGAGGAGTCGGGACTAGACATGGCCGATTTGTAGGTAGTGGGTTCATTACTTTCAAGAAGTAACAAAACACCATCCTCTTCGATGTTACCAAGGTATCGATCAGGTGGATTAGAAATCCTACTTGACTTTCTAGGAATAATTACCGTTTCAGAGGAAGAGGGAATGTTTTCCTCCACGTTCTCCTCTACCTCATTCTCGGTTTGTGGCTCTCGAACTTCTTCAAGCTCAAATTTTCTCCCACTCTGTCTCCTAGAAATAAATTCCTTTTCTAGGAAGACAGCATCACGAGCCACAAACACTTTGTTCTCGTGTTTATTGTAGAAGTAATAGCCACGTGTTTCCCTTGGATATCCTACAAAAAGACATTTGTCGACCTAGGTGCAAGCTTATTGTCGACTTGATCTTAACGTACGCTTCGCAACCCCAAATACGCATGAATGACAAATGAGGGACTCTCCCTGTCCATATCTCATATGGAGTCTTATCGGCCGCTTTAGTCGGGCTTCGATTTAGTGAAAATATCGCAGACAAGAGGGCAAAACCCCAAAATGAACTAGGAAGCTCGGTTAGACTCATCATTGACCGAACCATATCAAGTAAAGTTCGGTTTCTCCTTTCGGCCACACCATTTAATTGCGGTGTGCCAGGAGGAGTCCATTGTGATACTATACCACAATCTTTTAGGTGTGAATCAAATTCAATATTTAGATACTCACCACCACGGTCGGACCGTAGAGTCTTTATCTTTTTATCCAATTGGTTCTCTACTTCCTTTTGAAACTCTTTGAACTTGTCAAAGGCTTCACTTTTGTTCTTCATTAAGTAGACATACCCATATCTACTTAAGTCATCATAAAAGTAATGAAGTAGTGAAAACCTCCTCTAGCGGTGATGGTTAATGGTCCACACACATCCGTGTGTATGAGAGCCAAAACCTCACTAGCTCGTGTCCCTTTTCCCGCAAAAAGGTGCACGAGTCATCTTGCCTAAAAGGCAAGACTCGCATGTACCATAAGATTCGAAACCAAATGGTTTGAGCACTTTTGATGAAGCAAGTCTCTTAATGCGTCTTTCGTTTATGTGGCCTAAACGACAATGCCAAAGGTAGGATTCGTTTGGATCACCCTTTTTGAGCTTTTTAGTTTCCATATGATAAACGTCATTAACATCATTTAAAACATAAATGCCTCCAATTGAAATGGCCTTGCCATAAACCACATCATTTAAAGAAAAAGTACAACACTTGTCCTTGATCATAAAACAAAAGCCTTCCGCGTCTAACGCGGAAATGGAGATGATGTTCTTAGTTAAAGTTGGTACAAAATAACACTTATTTAAATACAACTCTAAACCACTAGCTAAAGTGAGCACATAGGTCCCTACGGCAACGGCGGCTACTCTAGCTCCATTGCCCAATGCGGAGATCCACATCACCTTTTGCTAGTGCTTGCACGTCCCTTATACCCCGCAAATGGTTACAAAGGTGAGAGCCACATCCGGTATCAAGTACCCAAGTGGAAGTACAAGCATAATTAACGTCTATCACATAGAGAGAGGAAATCATACCAATAGGCGTCACACGCCCTTCCTTGAGATCCTCCAAGTATTTGGGACAACTCCTCCTATAATGCCCCTTCCCATTACAATGGAAACATTCGGCCTCGGAGAGCTTGACACTTTTTGCCTTGGGATTGTCATTCACAACGGCCTTCCCCTTTCCCTTGTCAATTTTCTTTGACGATTTCTTGAATTGGGACTTTTGTTTCCCTTTTCCTTTCTTGACTCCAAGAGACATGTTCTTTAACTTCATGGTTAAAACATCTCCCTTTTCACTCCCACTAGCCTCCATATCCCTCTCCGCTTGGGTGAGGAGTGCATGAATTTCATGGTAACTCTTATCCATACCATTCATGTTGTAGTGTACCCTAAAGTGGGCAAACTTGGTGGGAAGTGAGTGAAGGATACGATCCACCACAAGAGTTTTAGGAATCTTACACCCTAGACGCTCTAGGATGTCAACATATTCGACCATTTGAAGGACATGGGGACCAACCTTTTGGCCCCTCTCAAGCTTAGCTTCAAAGAAGCGTGCCGCCGCATCGTATTGACGGACTTTAGGTGTTTGTGAAAACATAGTGATCATACGAGTGAATATCTCGTAAGCATTTAAAGAAATGCATGATGGCTTGAGCTTTGGCGATATTGACCATATCAACACATTCTTGATATCATTCAACATCCTCACATAGTCATCATAGGCGGTCCGCACCGCCGATGAAGCTCTTGCACCGGGCTCGATAGGAGGAGCATCGGTTAAGTAAGTGAGCACATTGTCGGACAACGCGGCACTTTTGATGTTGGATTCCCATTCAAGAAAGTTACTACCGTCATCTTTTAAAATACATTTGTCCATTACGGACCTTAGCCATGAATCTTTGCCTAGTGAAGTAGTCGATGGAGTTGATGAAGTTGCCATTGCGAATTAAAATGCTACAACAAAAAGGGAAATTAACATTCATTGTTTTAAAATTACTTGTAAAAACATGTTTAGCAAGTTTTAGCATTTATATAATGACCTCCCACTAAATTATATAAATGATTCCAAGACCCAAATATTAAACAAAAATGAGCATCGCTTGGGCGAAACATCCCATAATTGCGTAAATTCGGTAAGTCACGTTGACTAATTCTACCTCTAGAACTCTTGGTCGACAAATTTCCTCAAATTTATCTACTAGCCCCGGAACACAAGACCGTCTTATATCCCGTTGAGTCCAACCAATTTTGGCGTGTGATAACCGCTTACCACCCTACTTACCCAAGGTAAAAAGAGAACACCCCGCTAGGGCGAGCGTGGCTCTAATGAACAAGAGATTCATAGGTGTTACTAATTGGTAAGGCTAATCTCAATTTTAGTTATGTGAGAGATCTTGTCAATTTAGTCATAAATTCCTTATAAGTGAATTAATTCAGCGAATGTAAATGACGTGAATTGACAACCGCGAAAAATAAAATGCATGTGAATGGCGATTTTGGCATGCGCGAAAATAAAACAAGCAAACATGTAAGCATATGAATAAATCCTAGTATGGCCTCCTAGTTAATAAACAACTAGTCTATTACATTTCGGAAACCAACTCCTTGGTCCCTTGCCTCTTCATTCCTTAAGTGGCTCTTCCTTGTGGGATTTGGAACACCTTCCAAAAATAGACTCCGTTTCGTTGTAATCCGTCTTTTGGAAACGCCGGTAAAATAACTATTACAAATGAATTACATAGCTATTCCTATTATACATTAATTAATAAAATGAATAAAACTATTAATTAATTACAAACCGACGATACGAGATCGTATTTAATTACAAACAAATCGATATTCCCATTCATTTCGGGTAATAACGATTAAAAATTAACTAGGCCATACTAGGTACAAAAGATAAATACTTTAAATAAATGACAATCATTCATTCAACTTAAATAAATATGCTTAAAATGCTGTAAATATGATGCCAAAATCGCCCTACCTATCATTCATTGGTATCCATCTCGGTTTTGTGGATTTAATCGATTTTTAACATGTAAAAATCAATAATTAACTCTTAAATCTCATTTAAGTCCAAACTAATAGTCCAAACTGTTTTGAACCTCAAAATTAGTCTTCACTAATTTTATGACAAATTATTAGTTTGGTTTGGTGATAATTTGCTAATTAAATCGGAAAAATCATAATATTTAAGTAAAAATCCAAAATAATTGAAAAATTACCCAAACAATTGAAACAAAAATTTTTAGTATTCTGGAACACTCCCAAGAACACCAAAAAGTCATAAAAATTGCCCAAAAATTTCGGATAAATTTTGTGAAGAAAAAGATCGATATTTATCGGTTTTTAACCACTAAAACCAATAAATCATCAAAACAAAGTGAAAACACACATGCAAAATCACTTTTGACATTTAAATAATATTTCTAAATGTACATAAATTTATCATGGGCAGAATCAAAAATTTCGAAATTATGATTAATTAATTGGACTTTTATCGACTTTTTACTCAAAAAATCAATAAACATGCAAAAATTTCGAACCAACCTTCAACCTTTTGCATACAATCAGTAGAAAACATGCATGAAATGCCATAAAAAGGCCATGCACCGAATCAACATTTAACTAATTTTAGTCAATTTTTCACTAAAATGCGACATTTTGACTCGGTTTTCTACCAAAAAACATTAAAATTAGCAAAATTACTTGAAAAATCACCAAAAAATTCCACAAACCTTTTGAGATCAGTAGGTATGCATGTCCCAAAAATTTCGTGCCAAAACCTCTTCTAACACAATTTTTGAGTTTTTACTAATTATCTCATAATTCATAAAAATGCTTAAAATCAACATGCAAATTACAAGCCTATGCTCTGATACCACTTGAAAGATCATAGATCCATATTAGACTCTCTAATAAAATAAATTTATCTCATAAATTGATGTTAATGTGATCTATGTAACATGCATGCTAATATAAAAGCATAAAAACAAAGTATAAGGAAAAACAATTTCCTTACATTGAATATAAGGTAAAATGGGCACAAATTAGTTCTCCTTACTAATTTGTTCTTGAGCTAAAATAAGTGGATGATCCTCCTTGAATAACCTTCAACTAGAAAGTCTCCTCCAAGTAGCACCCAAGAACAACCCAAATAATATTAATAAGTAAGAACTAGTAACTTATTAATATGTGCCCTTGATAATAATACTAGTAATATTACTAACTATTCTTAGTAATAATAGTATACTAGAGAGGAATTATTGTAGAGAGAAGGAAGAGCTTTGTTCACATGCAAAGTATGATGAATTGTGTGTGAAGGATGGAGTGAACAAGTGAATAATATATAGAGTGTAGAAATGGGAAAGGAAGTGGCGGGTGGAAGGAGTCTTTAGTGGACAATTTTTGTTTTATATTTTTATCTTACATCACATGCAAAATGTAGTATAAAACATATATTATGGTAGTATACAAAATAAGGTAAAATGATTATGTAAGTAATCATCCATTACACTTATTTTACACGGTCCACATGACCATATACGGGTCCATGTTGGTTTTTATATTTGTCGCACAAGTCCGTGTAATTTTCATTTTAAACATCGTATCATGTTTAATTGCTTCCATAATAAATCCGTCCAATTCACTCTGTAAATATACGTGTACCACTACACATATTATTTACGTACTAATATTAATCACATTAATCAATTAGTACAATTTTAGTAAATTAACAGTTAATTAACTAAAACCCGTTTCCCAAAACTTATTATTTAATTATCGCATAATTAAATAATAACTGCCGCTCCTCGAGTTCGCAACTCGAAATCTCTCTAACAATAATCGACTAACCTCTTAATCTATAAATCAAGGGACTAAATGAATTGTATCTCATACAATTAATTAGTTATCAATTTGGGTTCGTTCCTTTAGGTGTGACCGAAAGGGGTCAGTTGATCACCGCCGTCTCACGACAATAACGTCAAACTCTAGTCAGCCAACCGTTATCGATTTACGTTAATCAACTGACGAGGATCAAATAATTAAATATCTGATGATATTCTATTAATGAGATTTATTATGTTAACGCACTATTGTGGAGGACACTAACTCCAACAGGCTGCCGGGCTACCGGCATAGAAACACAATTTGATGCGAGAATTGAATTGGTGCTGTGTGCCGGTGTGTCGGCTGCCGGGCAACCGGCAGAGGGACACAGTTGTTATTGTTGCTGAATGGTGATGAGCTGCTGCTGTGATTTCATGGTGGTTGATGGTGGAAGGAGATGAGCTCGAGTTTGAGACTCGAGAGCTGCTGGTTGTTGCAGGCAAGACGAGCAGGGGACAGTGGAGCACGAGCACGGTGGTGATGACGATGGAACGATGATGGTGAGTGATGGTGTTGGCGGTGAATGACGTGATGCAGGTGATGATGATGGTTCTGAGTTGCTGCGAAAATGGTGAAAATGGTGATGGAGATGAATGCTTTGAACAAATGTAATTTGGTCAATGTTAAGGGAGGTTGACATTTGACAGTATGTTGATTTTGGTTGGAACAAAAAACGAAAGAAGCAAGGGGGATTGTAATGTTGGTGAAGTCAATGGTTAACACTTCATTCTCTTTTATTTGATTCAAGTCAAATCCACTTCTTGAGTCCGTCTTATTCTGTCTCGACCCAATTTGCTCGCTCTCTAATTTCCGTCTCATTATTCCTCCTTGCCTATACGTTATTAAAATAAAATAATTATAATTCTAATATTATAAAGGAATACGGCTAATTATTAAATATAGCTAAGACGACTAATTATTATAAATTAGTAGATAAATGAGCTTATTAGACAATTAAGCACACAAAATCAAGTCGGAATTAGGTATAAATGCGGGGCAAAATGTAACCAAAATACGACTCATCAACAACCAACGACCTAGCCTAGTTTTACAACTAGCAACGACTTCAATCCTTTTCAAGTCAAGTTCCTCAACGTGTTCTGATTTGAAATTGCATGTTTTATCGAGTCTAAGCTACGACACCGTGCCCGCTTCGAATGTCCTTTGATCTGTCAAAGGCAACGTCCATTTGCACTAAAACAAAACAACCCCCTGAACTACGAGCATAGTTTGATTTCACCTCTTCAGGTGGATACGTAGGCAGTCCCTCTTATGCATGAGGGATACAACCACAAAACCCAATTCAAATTTACAAAACGCCCCGAACTACGATCATGGTTTGATTTCACCTCTCCAGATGAATATGTAGGCAGTCCTTCCTTACACAAGGAGGATACAACCATTCCCACAATCAAAAACAACCATCCCCATACAAAAAAATCCCAAATACAAAAAAAAAACATCCCAAAAAAAACAGGAGAAAGGGAAAACCATTCCCTTTCCCACCAACATACAAAAAATGAGCCTTTCTCCCTTTCCACAAAATACCACTTTTCCAAGTGCAAATGTTTAGGGCGATTCAAGTCGAATTGCCTTTACAAAATGGATGGAAGAAACAAGCGTTCACGATTTTCGACACAAGCAATCCTCTTATTTAATTAATAATGGGAGGGATTACAATTTCAACAACAAATAAAGCTCAGCGAGTCTACAACTTGTCAAAGCTAAGGTGTCAACTAAAACACCTCACATAATAAAACTAGCACAAAACATACAATAACTAGCTAGTACAACATAATAAAAACTCACAACAATAATAATAAAGTGGGTAATGGAGGTCTTCACTCTTCCATTCTACCCTTGCCTTTTCCCTCGGGGTACATCTTCCCCTTGTTCTTTTTGTTGGCCCGCCTAGCATGTATTTCCTCCTCGGAACGGATCCTCAACGGATCTAAGACGACAACGGCCTCCGGTCTAGCACAAGACCCCATATTTGACCCAAGACGAGCCAATGCACGACCCACCATATTCTTGGGGCCGGAACTCCTCCTCTTCGGTGGTCTCATCACATCGAGGGTAGCTCCATCAACATACTCCTCAAAGAAGGCACGGTTGGCCTTGCCAACCTCTCGATACTTTAAGTCAACAACCTCGTCCTTACGAAATTTGGATCTCTCTTCCAAGGACGGAGCACGGGACCACTTGACATAAGCGGGAGTCACCCATGTCGTGGCAGCGGGGTTTGGCACCTCCCAAAGCGGCCGAGTGGCCCACCACCTTTCGAAGAATTCCACGAGCTCGGAGTTCCGGAAAACATTCTCTTGAACAAGAGTATCTTGAGCGGGCACCTTTTGTTGACGCCCCATTTGCCTCACGAGCCTTACGGGATATATGAAGGAAACAACCTTCAAACCCACCACCATCAAAGAATGAGGACTAGAACCCGAAGCGGGCAACCCCGTGAAGGATCTCAAGTGCCACCACGGCACAACCCAACGGATATGGGGACCGCCCTCCTCCGCCAATATTGCGGCCCAATAGGCCTCGGTAGAAGCAAAACTATCCGGGTACAACTTCTTCCTCATGGTAAGGTGACAAAAAGAATAAGAAGAAGAATCAACCGGAGGCTCTACATACCTTAGCCTCTTCAATAGCCATACTTGAAGGATCCTCGGGGATCCGAAAGAGGGAGCTTCTCCGCAAGAGCCTTCCTTGTCCAAAGCTTGGATAATCTCCCCAAGCACCAACCATGATGGATCTCTACCATGCTCCATTTGCTCAATCACATGGATAAGGGTCATGCTACCATGGCATCTTGGCCCCTCCTTCTTCAAGACATCAACAAAGAGGTACACATGGACAAGGCAAAATGCAAGAGCCCTTCTCCGAGCCACCTCCGAGACATTAACATCTAATCGGTTTGAAAAGATGTTGATAAGAGCCAACATATCCACACCATGTGGAGCAAGAAGAAAGTTGATTTGGCTTGTTGATAAGCCCAACATGGAACGGAATTTCTCCTTGTAGCACAACCGGGTCGGAGGAAGCACCGAAACACAACCCGGCCACCCACCAATGGCTCCAACTTCTTCGGCAAGAGGGCAAATTTCGCCTTTCGGGAACACGAAAACATGATGTTTCGAATCCCAAAACCGAGAACATGCTTCAAGAAATGAAGGTTGCACTTTGACTTGACGAAGCACCAACAATTGACCAACTCCCATGCAAGCGAGTTGATACTTTTTGGGAGGCGACAAATCCCGGCACCATTGTCGCAATGCGTTCTCGAAAGCATCCATGAAATATTTTTGTGGAAGAAGAAGAGGTTTTGTAGAGATGATTTTGTGTTTCGGATGATGAAACAATGAAGCGCAAACGTCCCTATTTATACAAAATGATCAACGCATTTTTCAGAAAAAGGGGAAGCCGGCTTCCATCGCCAGGGCTACTCGCGCCTCTTTAAGGCTTCCCCAGGATTCCCGCTGTTGACTTGTCTCTTTCAACTTGTGCTTTCTCCTGACACCTCAAACCTCCCGCCGGGAAGCTCGCGCCTCTTCGGGATGATTCAGGACATTTTGTGTTTCCTCACACTCACATTTCCTTATTTTCGCGTTTTACGAAATCCGACACGGTTTTCATGACGCAGCTTTAAACGTACGGATTTTTCTTTCTTTTTTTAAGGGGGGAAGGGCTAGTCGCCCCGATCCGCGATGGATCGTTTCCATGTCAGTCGAAATTCCGAAATTTTTTTCGCTTTTTCGCAATTTTCCGGCAAAAATCAAAATCAAAGATTGATAACACGACATCAATTTTCCTCAAAAATTCAAGCACTCACAAATTCGAGTCTTGACCTCAAAAATCAAATATACTCGCAAAAATCCTTTTCTAAAAATTCTTTCCTGACGGTTTGAGTTTGAATTTTTCGAGTCAGTTTCAATAATTTCGATGCAATTTAATTCACAACACGAGTTAATTGCTCAAATTTTCAAATCATTTCCTTTTGAATTCCGAACGTGACGATTTGTCACGGAATTTTCAAAATTCATTTCAAAATTTCAATTTTAACTTCAAGTCATCTTGGTTAATTTTGGGTTTTCAATCAAATGCTTCTACGTGTTTGCATTTTTGCATATGTGCTATCTGTCGCCTGTTTTTTTCTACACTAACGACGCAAGAACTAGTGCAAAGCAAAAGGAGAATCATCAGCCGACAACGCTCCTCCGAAACACAACACAAAAAGCCAAAAATCAAAAAATTGAACCACAATCCAAAAACACATATATACAAACCGCCTCACGCAAAATACATTGACACGCGTTCGATACAAACAACAGACCGTACAAACAGGGTTCAGTACAGACATCTATCATACAGACACTGGCCTAAAACAACCGTCTATCATACAAACACTGGCCTAAAACAACCGTCTATCATACAAACACTGGCCTAAGACAACGAACTGGGGGCTATCTGCCACCTACCGAACTAAGCACTCCCTACCCTTCCGATCAGAAAAGAAAGGGAGCAACATAGAGAACAGAGGAGCAACAACGGAAGCAGAGGTGATTACCATTATGGTAATACCCCGTTCCTGCTCCACGACAAAAAAGAAGACAGTGTCTTGCAGACTTCGGATGATGAGGAGGCCAAGAACCTTGATGCGATGCATCACTCGGGTGCTGACCCCAAATCATCAGCCATCCTGTCTATTAGCCACAACGAAAAGGACAAACCGGCCACATCAGCTGCTTCTCCTCCTCTACGGAAGCATCCTCCACCACCGCCTCAAATCCGGCAGCCTCTTGGTCGTCTCTTCCCCTCCAGGATCGTCCTCCTCCTTCAAAACCTCAACAACGGACCCCATAGGTCCCAAACGATATCCTATGATCAAAAGAACAAAAAAAAAAAAAAAAACGTCAGCCGAAATTTCGGCATTACGACGGCATGAAATGGATAAATCCAAAAAACACAACCTGCAATACAAAACAAGGGCAATCCCGCCCAAAATCCAACCAAACAAAACCATTCACAACAAACAAACAAAAACGACTCGCCCATATTTTCAAGCAAAAGACGAGTCAAAAAAAAAAAAAACGGCATTTCAAGACCCCTACAGGGCCTGCCAACAACGCAAAATACATTCCCGACACAATGGGGTATTTTTCTACGATTCAAAAAGGCAATTCATACGTTAATTTGAGCCCAAACCGGTCAAAATTCAAAAACGACCGCAAAAGGCAAACGTGATTTTATCACGCCTCAAGGTGACCTACATTACCAATGAGGTCCATTCCAAGGCAAACTGACTCAATTCAAGCCCAAACAAACGCTTATTTTGTCAGACGTAAGACCGTCACAAAAGGCAAAAATCCAATTTTGCCTACAAATACCCAACGAAGGTCCATAAATGGCAAATATGGGTTTTCCCAACTACAATGCAACCTAGTGGGACCCACTACCCAAGCAAATAAACTTGGCATTGCGAAATGAGACGGTGTCTCACCTTACTCGCGTTTTTCAAGCATAGGGAGCGGAAATGGGGACCAAAATGCAAACTAAAAGCACCCCTATACTCCTAAACAGGTTTCTAACCTAATGCAAGCATCAATTTCACTCGAAATGGGCTCAATCAAAAACGCCCAATTCGATTTTCTAGGGTAAAATTCGCCCTAATTCATTCAAGCTAAGAATCAACAAATTTAAATGGATTCAAGAGGAAATACATACCTTGAGATGACATTGTTGATGATGGCATGAGTGGAAGCTAGCAAAGGTCCTTCAATGGCGATTTTTGCGGGTTTTTGTGTCGAAAGGAAGAAGACGAGATGATGAATGGTGTGCATCCTGAACTCGCGTCTTTTACAGAAAAATAGGAAAGCCCCTTTGGTTCGCCAGGTGGCTCGCGCCTAAACCAGGCCTCCCCTTGCTTTATTCAGCGAATTTTGGGCTTTAGCCCAATTTCCCGTGATAAAATTCGATTTTGCATTGGCAATATTGAAAATCGTCATTCCCTCAAAGACAAACAAAAGCAAATAGTGAAAATATAAATTCACTATTTTCCTTCAAAAATTTCGAGCAAATGGCGATCAAAACCGCCAACTTCAAAAATAATGGTGAAATCAAATTCACTATTTTGCTTCAAAAATAGCGAAAATTCAAAAAACCGCTATTTCTCCAAATTTTAAACGACGGCAATTAAAACCGTCATTTTCAAAATAATAGTTGGAAGTTGAATTCCACTATTTTCACCACACATGTCAACGGCGGCACATAAACCGTCACTTCAATTAATAGTGAAGATTCCAAATTCACTATTTCTTTCAAATGTCAACGGCGGCACATAAACCGTCACTTCAATTAATAGTGAAAATTCCAAATTCACTATTCCAGCAGGGGGCATCCCCGCGGAACCCGCTCATTTCAAAAAACAGTGATAGTGAAAATTCAAATTCACTATTTCCACAGCGGCGTCATGAGTTCGCTACTTTCAAGACAAGCCCATTTGACGCGGCTATTCCCGTGGTCCATTAATAGACCGCCTCGTGGCTGGCGAGCCTTTGTCCGCAACCTTTCAAGGACAAATCCCGAAAATGCCTCGGGTACATTTCCTTACCATTGGCTGGCGAGCCTTTGTCCGCAAGCAGTCAAGGACAGATCCCGAAGATGCCTCGGGTACATTTCCTTACCATTGGCTGGCGAGCCTTTATCCGCAAACACATCAAGGACAGATCCCGAAGATGCCTCGGGTACATTTTTTTACCGTTGGCTGGCGAGCCTTTATCGGCAAACACATCAAGGACAGATCCCGAAGATGCCTCGGGTACATTTCCTTACCGTTGGCTAGCGAGCCTTTGTCCGCAGATACTCAAGGACAGATCCCGAAGATGCCTCGGGTACATTTCCTTACCATAGCTGGCGAGCCTTTGTCCGCAAACGTGCGAGGACATATCCGAAGATGCCTCAGGTATGACTCCTTCTTATGGCTGGCGAGCCTTTGTACGTAGTCTAACGGACTTTAAACGACCCGCACCGACAATCGACAGACTCTAAACTGTTCCCGACGGCAGTTCCTTGGCTGGTACCCTCGAGTCGCCTTGGCGTCGCCCTTCCCGACGGCAGGTCCTTGGCCCGAATCCTTTCGAGCCGCCTCGACGTCGCTCGGGTCTCCAGGTTGTAATCTTTGATTGACTTGGGGGCTCTACTTTGACTTTCGCCCTGTCCAAGCCTCAGTCAAAGTGGGGGCTCTGTAGATACTCAGTATCTGCTGAGACTCCAACAAACACCCGATGATTATCGGACTACAACATCTTTTGGAATCGCGGCGTTTGATCGACAGTTTGTGTACAACTTTATGTCGGAAAACTTAAAACGATTTCGAAAATAAAACATTTCAAAACATTTCAAAAATACTTGGAGTGTTTAATGCACGACGACGGGGTCACAATGACACTAACTAGAGTCAAAATCGACACCGGACCAAAAACCGACTCAAAAATTCAAATCTCGACTCCAACAACGAGTCAAACCGAGTCAACCACAAAAAACCAAACATTTCAAACCTTCTACCTTAAGTTTTCCCGGATTCATGTTGGTCAAGTACCAAACATGTGACTACAAAACCTAGGATAGAACAAATCATGATTGCGTTTGTTGTGAAAGTGACAACACAACTCGAAGAACCGCGACGTGGCTCGCGCCTCTTTGAGCAGCCCAAGTGGCCACGTCGCTCAAAACTCAAACAACCACTCATTCTCCTATAAATACTCCTCAAATGCCACCCATTTGAGACTTATGCGAGTGTCCGCCCCCTCTTTTCTCCCTTAAAATTCTCGACTCGACTTCTTAAGTCACAACCCGACGTGTATTTACGACCTACCGATCATAAACACGAGCCTTACACATTGTTTGGTACCATCATCGTGCATTAAATCACTTGACCGACCATTTCGACCACTACACCATCACTAACATTAAAACACTCTTTTTTACTTACCAAAACGGTTTTAAACCGAGTTTTTTCTGATCAAACGAGTTGTTACACTTACGTCGGTCACTCGCCATAACCAAACATGTAAGTATGAGGGTGTAAAAATCCTCTTTTATTACGTTTTCATTTGTTTCATGACTATAACATGCTAAAATATGCATAACATGAACCAAAATATGGAATAAACGAGCCAAAACTGATTTTTGGTCTGAGGCAGAAGCCCCTTAGGTCGCCAACTGGCCCGCGCCTAAATGGGGTGCTCAGACCAGAGATCAACCGTGTTTGTTCTCGTCATTTCCCCTTAATCCATTTTTCATATTTGTAATCGGTTTTCACCATTTCAAGTATTTTCGAACCATTTTTATTTTATTTCACATGTTTTAACCATAAAGCGTTTTTCACCCTTGGTTCCTCATACCATGACGGTTAAATCCGTGTTTCGGTGATAATATTTGGTTAATGACATTTAGAAGGTATTTTAAAGCCTTTTATTTCATTTCTTTACATTTTCAAACAAACATATTAGTCACCAACACAAAGTCATCCTTGGTTCTACATACCATGCCGGATTTTAACCCGGGTACGATGACGAGTATCGACTAATAACATTCAAACGGACTTAAAACAATTAGTCCATAATCATTTTCAAAACTATTCATGTCAAGTTTGTCAAATCGAACCCGACACCGAATATTATCAAAATGATGATGATTATTCGAGTTAAGTTCTTCAAATTAACAAATGCGGTCTAAACGACCCCTTCAAGTCAAACCGGGTTCAAATACCCATTTCCAACACGTTTTATAACGTTTTCTAAAAGGTCAGAACACGGCACATAAACCGTGGGCTAACCCACGCCTAAACAGGCTCCCCATTTCTCACTTTCAAAACCAGAGGGAGGCCTCTTGTATCGCCGGCTGGCTCGCGCCTCATATGGCCGTCTGGTACAGGGCCTGTTCCCTTCCAGCATTAGTCTAGGACGATCCCTACTCCGGTTAGCCCGGATATAGGACGGATCAGATGACTATTTGATTATCCAAAACAATATTTGCAAAATGCCTTACTAAGAAAATGGATCATGTTATGCACCCTAAACCTAATACGGTAAATGGATGTTTAATTTCCGTCTTGCATGCAAATCAATCATTAATCCAACTCGACATCTTATACTTGATACTTGGATTAAATCAACCGACTTAGAAAGCTCTCATATGTTAGGTTTAAATTATTGGATGCGCATTCATGCATTTAAACCGTTTTATCAACTTTTGCATTCAACCAACCAAGATCGATCAGTAGAGGTCGCTAACGCGGGTGGGATTGGGTGTCTGATTAAAGGGCTTCCCAATACGTACCTTCACCTCTTACTCAGAAACTTTGGATAGTGGACGACCTTATCCAGGGCGTACGAGAGTCATTCTAGAGATAGGATGCTAAAGAGGGACGATTTCCTTATCTTTAGTACCTATGTCAAATGCTGCTTTGTGCTTCAATTTGACCGAGGTATAAAGTGGATTTCGAACGGGTTCCAGGCATCCCACAAATGCTTGGTGGCGACTCCGAACATCTCTAATCGTTTCGAGACCCTTACCGAGACAAAACCGACCGATCTGAAACGATCCGGTCGAAAGCATTTTTACGCCGCCGAGCGTGGCTTTCAAAAAAGACCTCTGCAGGTCCACAGATCGAAGTAGGCTCGCGGGTGGCCCGTGACCGCGGACCGGTAGGTGGCCCAAATCTACAGACCGAGGCGTCGCCCATGTCCACAGGTATGAGGAGAATGTCCAAGATGTTAATGCTTTCCAAAACTATTACAACAATACAAGACCACCAAGACCACCTTATAGCAATCCCAATGTCTACAACCCAAACACCAACTTCTACCATCCGGGTTTGAAGAACTACCCCAATTTTATCTACAAGAGTACCAATGTTCAAAACCCACAACATCTTAAACCCCAAGCCCCAAATAATCCACCCGGGTTCTCTCAACCTAGGGGTGGATATCAAAATCCAAGAAACACCAACCAAAACTTTGGAAACCAACCTCAAGGTTACCAAGATTTTGGAGGCAATCAAAACAACCAAGGGTTCTATCAAGGGAACCAAGTGAATCAAGCTAATCAAGGATTTGGGCAAGGGCCAAATTTCAACAACAATGGTCCTAGAGGAAATTTTTAAGGGGGACAAAATAACAACCAAGGTCCCAACACTCGGTATGACTATGGGTTCCCTTTACACATAGCCAACCAACCTTATCAAGAACCTCAAAGTGAACCCTCCCAAAATGAACTTTTAAAGATGATAAAGAACATGCAAATGCAACACAGCCAAGAAATGGCTAATTTTGCAAAGGCAAGCCAACAAGAACAAGCAAACTTAAGGGCTACCTTCCTTAAATACATGAGGGAAATGGAATCAAGGATGGCCTCTCATACTATGGCTAACTCTCAAAGGCCGCTCGGTGGTCTATTAGCCCAAGGACAAAGTTCCAAGGACGCATCAAATAGCCACCATGCTCATGCGGTACTTTTGAGGAGCGGTGTAGAGCTTGAGGAACCCTACAAAGATATTGAGGTAGAATTTGATGGGGATCCCAAGAGGAATGGGATGAGAATGAGTGGTGAAAAGGAAAGCCCATCCATAACACCGTCGGGGTAGAATGAGTGAAGTCAAGAAGGGGAAGAAAGCTTGTGTAGAGTCTTTAAGTGGGGGAATTAAACTGGAAAAAGATGTTGATGGATATGTGGAAGACCTTCCTTATGAGGAAGAAACTATTGAAGAAGTGCCTTTGCAACACACCAAAAAGGTAACAAAGAATTCGGTTCCTCCAAAGGTACCTTCCAATTCTCAACTTGTGTCTCATATTTCTTATCCCTCAAGAGCCGTAAAGAGTAGGGAAAACTTTAAGTATGCCAAGTTTTGTGATATGCTTGAGAAACTTGAAGTCACCCTACCCTTTACGGAAGTGATTTTGAACATGCCAACTTACTCAAAATTTTTGAAAGATATCTTGACCAAGAAGAGGTTCTTGGGTGACCAAGAGATAGTGGCAATGGAAGAGGCATGTAGTGCTCATATCCTTAACAATATGCCCACTAAACTTGGTGACTCGGGAAGCTTTTCAATACCATGTGTAGTTGGTGGTGTTCCTATATCAAGAGCTCTTTGTGACTTGGGAACAAGTATGAGTGTCATTCCTCTAAAAGTTGCAAAGAAGATTGGCATTCATAACTTTGATCCTACTACTATGACTCTCCAATTGGCATATAGGTCCGTCAAGCGCCCTTTGGGGGTGCTTGAAGACGTACCCGTCAAAGTTGGAAAGCTTTTAATCCCCGCCGATTTTGTTGTTCTTGACATCCCGGAGGATAGCCATACCCCCATCATCCTAGGTAGGCCATTTTTGGCTACCGGAGGAGTGCTTATTGATATGAAGAATGGGCGGCTCACCTTCCAAATTGAGGGCAACAATGTCGAATTTAACCTCCCACATTTGATGAAAGGAACGAGAGTTGAAAGATTGAGCACTATTGAAGTAATTGATGAGGTAGTTCATGAAGTGGTCTGAGAAGAGGCGGAAATGGAAGAGGTCTTCCAAATATCATTAGATGATGAAGCAATGAGAGAAGATCATGATGTGGATGAAGAGCTTTTGAAGAAAGTGGAGGGCTTTCTCCCTCCAAAGGTACAACTCAAACCTTTACCTCCCTCACTCAAGTATGCTTTCCTTGGTGAGAGGGAGGCTTACCCCGTGATCATAAATGCTAACCTAAGTGAGTCACAAGAAATGAAACTTTTGAAAATTTTGAGAACTCACAAAGGCTCACTTGGGTATAGCATCGATGACATCAAGGGCTTAAGCCCAAGTTTGTGCATGCATAGAATTGTCTTAGAAGAGGGGAGTCAACCCAAGGTAGATGGTCTTAGGAGGATAAACCCTAAAATGGCCGACGTGGTTAAAAATGAAGTTTTGAAATTACTTGAGGCCAGGATTATCTATCAAATAACGGATAGCAAATGGGTAAGTCCGGTTCACGTGGTACCAAAGAAGGGAGGGGTGACCATGGTTGAGCAAGAATACGGGACCACCCTACCCACTAGACCGGTGACGGGATGACGAATGTGTATCGACTATAGGAAACTTAATGGCGCCACCCTTAAAGACCATTTCCCAATCCCCTTTATAGACCAAATGCTTAAGAGACTTGCGGGTCATGCATATTATTGCTTTCTAGATGGTTACTCCGGGTTCTTCCAAATCCCCATTCACCCGGAGGACCAAGAAAAGACGACCTTCACTTGTCCCATAGGCTTCTATGCATATCATAGGATGCCATTCGGGCTTTGCAATGCGCCCGGCACCTTCCAAAGGTGCATGATGGCAATCTTTTCGGACTTTCTAGAGAAAAGCATGGAGGGTTTCATGGACGATTTTAGCGTCCATGGGGACTCATTTGATCATTGTCTTGTCAATTTGACTAATGTGTTGAAGAGATGTGAGGAGCACAACCTTGTCCTAATTTGGGAAAAATGCCATTTCATGGTAAAGGAGGGGTTGTACTCGGTCACATCATCTCTAAAAGGGGTATTGAGGTTGATGGTGCTAAGGTTGCCGTGATAGAAAACTTGTCACCGCCTTCAAATGTGAAGGGAGTGAGGAGTTTTCTAGGCTACCTCGGATTCTATAGGCGGTTCATAAAGGAATTTTCAAAGATAGCAAAGCCATTGACATCATTACTCCTCAAAGGTGCTCCTTTTGTATTTGATGCACCTTGTCTTGAGTCTTTCAATAGGTTGAAGGAAGCATTGGTCACGGCTCCAATAATCCGGGATCCAGATTGGAACCTCCCTTTCGAGATCATGTGCGATGCATCGGACTTTGCGGTTGGTGCGGTCCTTGGGGAAGTGGTTGACAAGAAGCATCATGTCATCTATTACACAAGCAAGACCCTCTACCAAACACAATGTGGCTATTCTACGACCGAAAAGGAGATGTTGGCAATTGTGCATGCCGTTGAAAAGTTTTGGCAATATCTAGTTGGGTCTAAGTTGGTGGTTTACTCCGATCACACCGCCTTGAGACAATTAATGGTGAAGAAATATGCAAAGCCTCGACTCTTGAGGTGGGTCTTACTACTCCAAGAATTCGATTTGAAGATTAGGGATAAAGCCGGGTCGGAAAATGTTGTAGCCGACCACTTATCAAGATTGACCATTGAGGATCATGGGATACAAGACAAGAGTGGACCTATCAATGAGTGGCTAAGGGATGATGGGCTCATGGAAGTTAGCACCAAGACCCCTTGGTTTGCGGATCTTGCAAATTACCTTGTGAATGGTTTCATTCCGGATGACTTCGAACCAACGGAAAAGAGAAAGTTAAGACATGATGCTAAGAGGTACTTTTGGAATGACCCCCACTTGTTTCGCAAGTGTGGGGATGGAATATTCCGAAGTTGTGTTTCTAGAGAGGAGGGTTTGGAGATCGTTAACCGAGTTCACAATTCCGCTTATGGGGGACATTTGGCAACCTCAAGAACTATTGCCAAGATCCTCCAAGGGGGATTTTATTGGCCCTCCATGTTTAAAGACATCCATTATTTGGTGAAATCGTGTGATGCATGCCAAAGGGTTGGGAATATTGGAAAAAGGAATGAGATGCCCCTAACCAACATATTGGAAATTGAGCTCTTTGTTTGTTGGGGGATAGACTTCATGGGACCTTTTCCCAACTCTTGTAGGAATGAATACATCTTGGTAGCGGTGGACTACGTGTCCAAATGGATTGAACCGGTGACCTCTTCCACCAATGATAGCAAAGTTGTGATGAAACCTTTCAAAGGAACAATCTTTCCAAGGTTCGGGACACCAAGAGTGGTTATAGGTGATGGTGGATCCCATTTCCGCAAAAGTACTTTCAAGGCTCTACTTGAATCACATGGAGTGCGGCATAAAACCTCCCTTGCCTACCCCCCCCTCAAACTAGTGGGCAAGTGGAGGTTTCTAACTCAAGGAAAAGTAGATCTATATACTTAACATACTCAAATATGTTTTAATTTAATTTGTCATAAAATTAAAGAATGATCTTATGCATGCAAACATTTAAACAAAATAAAGAAGAAACTTTGTTCTTACATTGGATTTTCGGTTTATAGGGGACAAGAGAGATCACCTTTCTCTCTTGTTCTTGAGCTTTCCTTTTGGATGAACAAAGACCCAAGTGTAGGATCTCTCCCAAGGATTATACCCAAAGCACACTCTAAATTAAAATTAATATTATAGTTACTAGTACAATATTAATCTTGTATAAAAATTGACCCAAAAATATTATAAGACACTTAATATTTTCGGTTTTGAGAGGAGGAAGAAGGAAGTTTTTATCTCTCTAAAACTCAAAGTTTTTATGAATAATGAATGAATAATGCACTAACTATATTTTAGTGTATATTAGGTGAAAATAAGATGAAAAACCAAAGTGGTTATCTCATCTCAAAAACCGGGTGGAGGGGTGGATTAGAGGGAGCCAATGCATGCTAGAATTGTTCTTTACAATGAGCAATAGGTTGCAAGGCTAGTCTATAATGCAAATGATTGTGTTTTCTATTAACTTAATCAAACACAATATTTAGCCTAATCCTCCTCTAATTTCGGTACCTTCACAAAATGGAACCCATTTTATTTTTGTCAAATTTGTCAATATGTCACATGTCATATGTTACATAAATTTGTTATGTATTTTTAACATATTAAAAATCAACGTATTAATAAAATACGTCATATACAAAAATCGACTTAGTAATTCATATTTACTTGTACCAAAATATTTCTCCAATTATAAATCACAACAAATTGTATTTATAATAATTCATTCAATTTAATTGTTTCCTTAAACAATGATTTCATCTGAGTAATGATACAATTCGATTAATCAGACCGTATCTCATTTAATTAAATTCCATTGCGATACGTAAATTTTACTTCCAAAATCGTCCGTCAATTTTCAAGTAATTTAATTAACTCGTAACGTTATACGATTAATTAAATGATCAATTAAGAGTGTTGCCCTATAGGTATGACCTAGGGGATCAACTGATCACCACCGTCGCACGACAGTAATGTCAAACTCTAGTCAGCCAATCATTACTGATATATGTTGATCAGTTGACAGTAAAAATACTTCCCAATTGTATTCTTTATAATGAGACTTAAACATGTGATCATCATGATCAACAGTCGTGATCGCATTATTGTCGGAGGACACATATTCCAACAATCTCCCACTTGTCCTCGACAAGTGTGCGTCACCAATTCTCTTGTCCTATTACTATCTCCCACTCAATGCAAGGTGTCTTTCAGGTCGTACTTGCAAGTGATCATATCGAGAGTGGTTTCCTCGATCTGGAGAATAACTGACTGACCGGATTTATCTATCATAGATACCTTCCGAGCGTGGCCACGCATTTCCAGTTCATTACTCCTCGAGTGGCCCTGAGATATTGTTATAACCCTGACTAGAGGTGGACAATTCCTATCGCACTCATTCCCTTCGACTAGACACAGCCATCATAACCCAAAATATGCCCATTTGACCCCATTTACGAAGGTCGTAGTAACACAAATCAAAGTTAATCTGAAACTGTGCCATCTTAGGCGAATAGTCTTTAGTCAAAAGAATTGACTCATTTGAATACTATAGCAGCTCTCGCCACGACCAGGCTATATAAATTTGCCAGAACTCTATAAGCGGTCATTATGCCCGACAAAAAGTTCCTAACAGTCTGTCTATGTGATCGACTAGTCATTCTCATATGACTCTATGGCACTTGAACTTGCCATCAATCGCATCACACTCTAGTCACTTTGAGACGTCATCCCATGCAAGTGACTATGGGCAAATACAATGCTAATCCACGTTCACTTTAATGGGGTTCAATTGTCTCCACAACCCGTTTGTATATAACAATGTACAAGGTAAATTAATAATAACTCAAACGACAAATGTCGACATCACACTCGGGTAGTCAATACCATATTACAACCTTGTGATGCATATCGTAAGGGTAAACACTCATTGATTGCAATAGAAGTTTAACATGCCATGTGTCCATGTGTTCAAACTTCTAATACTTGCATTTTCCTTTAAATTCATGTTCTCTCTCATAGCATGACCTTACCAAGTACACATCAAGGTTCCCGACCTTGGTTTTGGTTCTTTATCTTGAAAGAACTTCCTTGTTGATTATCACATAACGACCGAATTTGTGGTGAATGATATAACTTGTACTGATCAAGTACTCCATCCACACACAATGCACTAGGTATATGTTTTGTAGAGTCTTACAACAATTTGACAAGATGATTAGCCTAGCACTTCTCACAAGTCCTAGCACATTAGGAAAGATTAGTTTTGAGTAACTTATTCTCTAACTAAGTATCTTTCCAAAACTTCTTATTTCTCTTTCTAGCTTGAAAGGTTTAGGATTCTCATAAATCCTTGCATGTGCTCGGATTTTCTATAATATGTGCAACCTCTTGACACACAATAGAGCATTCCGTCAAATACCGAAATCGCTCATCGGATTCTACTCGAGAATTCATGACGTTTCTATTATGGCATACCAATGAATCATCATGCTCTTATGCATATGATTCATAATTGGACATGTGCATGATTATTCTAATGGCGGAAACATTAGTAACTTTTAATCATGTCATCAACTATATTTAGGTTCAAGGAACAACCATGACTGCTAATGGCAATTCCATTTTCATTTAAATGAATAACCTACGTATCTCGTTGATTCGATGTGTATCTAACAATACTTATCCAACATCTCATGATATAGTTGGATTCATCATGGTCCCTTTTCATCCAGAATTGAAAACTCAAATGCTTCTTTATGAAAGAAGGTATTAGCTCATCATTCTTCAATGAGTGATGAGTTGTAAACATTCAAAGGATGATAGCTCCCACTAAATTCCATGTCTTCACATGATAATTTCCTAACTCCCACTCAATTCCACATGTTTCGAAATTGACTTCTCAATCGAAACTTTTCAAGAATTGAATATAAATTGCATTGCCAAGTTATTAAGATAGAACCATATATGTTCCCATCATATCCTTTCAAAATACCTATTTTGAAGTGGTCTCATCTTAACCTTATGGAAAGAGATTTTAATCTCTAACTTACACATATTATAATGATGTGTAGCAATGTCATTATTTAGATATAAGTAATATCTAAAACGCACCCTTCGAAATACCCTTTTTGGAAGGTGGTGTAACCATCTCATTTCCATAATGAGGTTAAGAAATGACATTTGCGTGGTTAATGCTTAACTTAGCTATTGAGGATATCGGTGTATCAATCCTTGCAACTTGTTAATAACTTAGTAAGTTACTTTGATTCATTTAGGCTCTTAGGTAAATCTCAAGGTTGAAACTATTGGTCAAAATTTATCATAAACTAGTCAAAACTCTTGTTAAGACTTTACATTAGTCATTTTTCTTCCAAAACTTTCTTTTGGTCTCCTCGTGTAGTTATCTTGAGAACATTCTCTTATGATTACTTCACTTGGTCTTTTTAGTCATATAGAACTTACTTGCGACCATAGATCTCATCTATTTGGTATACTATGTGAATAGATATACCCTTCATTCAAATCATTCTACCTTGCGTAGATCTCATTTACACAAGTACACAAATTTATCTAGTCTTGTGTGTTCTGTCCTCATTTTTCTCCCACTCTATCTTTAGAATAAATACACTAGAGATTCAAAGATAGCATATGAGACACAAATAATGAATTTGAAGTATAAGGAGAATTATCTCATAGGTTGACTAATAGTTTAGATATTGAAGTGTACTTGGTGATTGAAATTCCTTTAAGCGAGTTCGTAGACTCAAAATCACTTTATAAATGATCATACACAAGTCTTAAGCATGTGGACATATAATGAATCCCGTCATTATAGTTGTCTATTAGATCACTTTAAGTGAATAATCTTATGTTTCTAAGAGCAAGCATTTAAATACGGATTGTAGAACAAAGGATAAAATGATAAAACGGGTGACTTGGGTTGCAAACCAAGTCACCATTATCCAAAATACAACCAATTATCCAAAATACCTTTCCATGTCGAACACGGAAACTTAAGGTTCTAAAATTCAACATGAATAAAATAAGACAATAAAAAGCAAAGCTCCATGAAAAGCTATTCCTAGCTTCTTGATGGTTTCTCATGCTTGCTTTTCCTTTCCCTTGTCTTTGCTTGGTGGAGGCCCTATTTACAATAAAAAGGGAGATACATTATCACAACTTTGTATCACAATACCATAGTTGAATTAGAAACATAAAATAAGGATAGTCATTTACCTAATGGAGTAATCTTTCCAGCCTTAATATCACCAAGGTATTTGGAACAATTTCTTTTCCAATGTCCCATACCATTACAATAATGACATTTATCAAGAGGACCTTTCTTGATTTTTGAAGTGCTAGCTTCACAAGTCCTAGCTTTGGTGAAAGTGGGAGCTTGCTCCTTACCCTTCCTCCCATTCTTCTTGAACTTCCCCTTACTCTTAGTGCTTATGTAAAGCACATCCTTTGGTGGGTTCACATTAACCCCATGTCCCTCTCGGCTTGCACAAGTAACTTGTGCAATTCTTCAAGAGACACATCCTTGTCTTGCATGTTAAAATTCACCCGGAATTGAACATACGCTTTGACTTTGGACAAGGAGTGTAGAATCCTATCTACAATGAGTTCTTTGGGGATTTTAACCTTTTGAATTTTCAAGGTCTCGACAAGCTCCATAAGTTTGAGCACATGAGGGCTAACCTTTTGGCCCTCTTTGAAGTCGAGATCAAAGAATGCCGCGGCCGCCTCATATTGGACGATCCGCGGAGTTTGTGAAAACATTGTCACAAGCTTGGAGTAAATCTCATTAGCATTGCACATTTTAAAGGCTCTCCTTTGGAGATCCGCCTCCATCGCAAATATCAAGACATTTTTCATTGCGGCGGACTCCTTTTGGTAAGCCTCATATGCTTCCCTAGTGGCGGCGGTCGACCTAGTAGTAGGTTCGGGAGGAGAGGCCTCGGTAAGGTAACGAAGCTTGTCGTCACCTTGGACGGCTAATTTGAGTTGGGCATCCCAATCGGAGAAATTTGACCCATTCTTTTCAAGTTTACATCGATCCATGAAGGATCAGAGCCATGATGTATTAGCGAGAGGCGTGGCGTTTGGTGTTGGTGTTGCCATTTGTTATGAGAAAAAGAAGTGGTATACAAAACAAAATATAAGGAGTAAAACAAATGTCGTTTTAATAATAATAATACTCGTAAAAATTTAATTTAAACAAGTTTTATGCATTTTTTTAGTGACCTCTACCCAACTAGATAAATGATTCCAAGACCCAAATTCATATTAATTTAGGGCACGGTGTGCCGAAATACCCTTTAATAACATAACTCGGTGGATTAACCTTTTAATCGATTCTACTTTTAGAACTCTTGGTCGATGATATTTACATTAATATTCATCTTTAGCCCGAAACACATCCGGAAATCGTCGTGAATACTTTCGTTGAGTACAACCCAAATTTCGAATAAATGTGTCCATAATCCAAACCCATATCAACTTAGGGCACGGTGTGCCGAAATACCCTTTATTAACATGAATTCGGTGGATAGACATTCATCACCCACTTCCCCTACGTAACAAGGTTTGTACCCCGGTGTGGCCGAGTGCACTCCCTCACGAAATAGGTTTTCATGGTTTCTACTATTTGGTAAGGCTATGTCTCAATTGTTTGTTTTTGCGAAAGGTCATGTCAATTTATTATCTATCACGTTTTAAGTGAACTAAAGCGGTGAACTACGATAATTTTAATTGACACGGTCGACAAACTCGATGAAAGAAGATGCATGTTTTAGTTATGGCGATTTAGCGATGCATGCGACATATAAATAAAAATGCAAACATAAAATAAATCCTAGTATGGCCTTCCTAAAAATAGAAAAAAAAAACATTAACTATTACATATTCGGAAACCAACTCCATTGGTCCCTCGAACTTCGGTTGTGGCACGTATCTCGAGGTAACACCGTTTTTATGTATCGCCATCTTGAAGAAAACCGTCTTTGGGAACTCCGAAATAAATTAAATTACATAGCAAATTACATAATTTCCTATATTACATTTGTAACTAAAATAAAATAAATCTATTAAATTACAAAACTGTGATACGAGATCACAATAAAATTACAACCGAATCGATATTCCCATACATTTCGGGAAATACCAATTAAAACTAAGGCCATACTAAGTAAAATTACATAATTCAAAAATTACATAAATTAAAACTATGACAATCATAAAGAAAATGCAGCATTATAATATGTATGAACATGCCTAATTTTATGCTAAATCGCCTTTAATTAGCCAATATCGTATATTACTCGGTTTTTACGGATTTGCGCGATTTCAACATTTTATAATCACAAAAATTACATAAATTCATATTTATGCATAAGTTAATTACCCTAATCTCTTAGGACTCAAAATTTAGTCTTCACTAATTATTTGACCATAATTAACTCATATTTCTAAAATTGTTCATTAATGGACCAAAAATTTCAAAAATAAGCTATAAACTTCAAATAAATCACAAAATTTCAAATAAATTCAAAATTTGAAATTTAAACTCATGAACATTATGGAAAAATACCATGACACTCATAATGTTCAAAAACTTAGGTTAAAAATTTTGAAATTTTTCCGGAAAAACAATGTTGCGGTTTATCGGTTTTTAACAAAATAATCATAAAAACATGAGAAAAATTATATTCATTAACTTTTCAATTTTAGATCTGAAAAAGATAATAAAATGCAATATATGATGTTTTTCTTTAGTCATAGAGTATGTTTTATTAATTTTTTACTAATAATGTCACTATTTATGCTATTTTTCTTCAAAAATCCATAAATCATGCAAAAAGACTTCACTATAGCCTATTATTTTACACACATCTTGTAAAATTGCATGTGACTACATACTAAATTTCTATGACCAGATTCGAAATTTATCTCATATTAACCTATTTTTCACCTAAATCCGAATTTAATAATGAAAAATCCATTTTTCGAGCATAAGAAGTCCAAAAATTATGAAAATTTACAGGTCATCTCAAAATAATATATGTGATAACATATCCAAAAATCACTGAAAAATTCGAAGTATAGCTAATTTTAGTCCGAAAATGACATTTTATTCACAAAATCATATTTTAATGTCATTATTATGTAATATGAACAATAAAAATCCATAAAATAACCAAAATATCCTAAAAACATTTTAGGACCAGAAATTTAACATGCATAAATTAATTTCGTGGTATATCATAATAACACAAATTATACAAGTTTTATATGTTAATCTTTGTAACTCGGAAAAACTTTTAACCGATTTGCATGCAAACAACCATGGCTCATGATACCGATTGAAGGAAAAGTAGATCTATATACTGAACATACTCAAATATGTTTTAATTTAATTTGTCATAAAATTAAAGAATGATCTTATGCATGCAAACATTTAAACAAAATAAAGAAGAAACTTTGTTCTTACATTGGATTTTCGGTTTATAGGGCACAAGAGAGATCACCTTTCTCTCTTGTTCTTGAGCTTTCCTTTTGGATGAACAAAGACCCAAGTGTAGGATCTCTCCCAAGGATTATACCCAAAGCACACTCTAAATTAAAATTAATATTATAGTTACTAGTACAATATTAATCTTGTATAAAAATTGACCCAAAAATATTATAAGACACTTAATATTTTCGGTTTTGAGAGGAGGAAGAAGGAAGTTTTTATCTCTCTAAAACTCAAAGTTTTTATGAATAATGAATGAATAATGCACTAACTATATTTTAGTGTATATTAGGTGAAAATAAGATGAAAAACCAAAGTGGTTATCTCATCTCAAAAACCGGGTGGAGGGGTGGATTAGAGGGAGCCAATGCATGCTAGAATTGTTCTTTACAATGAGCAATAGGTTGCAAGGCTAGTCTATAATGCAAATGATTGTGTTTTCCATTAACTTAATCAAACACAATATTTAGCCTAATCCTCCCCTAATTTCGGTACCTTCACAAAATGGAACCCATTTTATTTTTGTCAAATTTGTCAATATGTCACATGTCATATGTTACATAAATTTGTTATGTATTTTTAACATATTAAAAATCAACGTATTAATAAAATACGTCATATACAAAAATCGACTTAGTAATTCATAATTACTTGTACCAAAATATTTCTCCAATTATAAATCACAGCAAATTGGATTTATAATAATTCATTCAATTTAATTGTTTCCTTAAACAATGATTTCATCTGAGTAATGATACAATTCGATTATTCAGACCGTATCTCATTTAATTAAATTCCAATGCGATACGTAAATTTTACTTCCAAAATCGTCCGTCAATTTTCAAGTAATTTAATTAACTCGTAACGTTATACGATTAATTAAATGATTAATTAAGAGTGTTGCCCTATAGGTATGACCTAGGGGATCAACTGATCACCACCGTCGCACGACAGTAATGTCAAACTCTTGTCAGCCAATCATTACTGATATATGTTGATCAGTTGACAGTAAAAATACTTCCCAATTGTATTCTTTATAATGAGACTTAAACATGTGATCATCATGATCAACAGTCGTGATCGCATTATTGTCGGAGGACACATATTTCAACACTAACCGCCAAATCAAGGCCATATTGGAGAAAGTGACAAATAAGAGCCGGAAGAATTGGTCACTAAAGCTTCCGGATGTGTTATGGGCATTGAGAACCGCATACAAAACACCTCTTGGGACAACACACTACAAGCTTGTGTATGGAAAAGCATGTCACTTGCCCGTTGAGCTTGAACACAAGGCTTGGTGGGCTCTCAAAGAAATGAATTTTGACTTTGATGCCGCCGGAGAGATCCGATTTCTCCAAATAAATGAGCTTGAAGAATTGAGGTTGGAAGCTTATGAGAGTTCCAAAATCTATAAGGACCAAACGAAGAAATGGCATGATGGCAAGATTAGGGAGAAAGATATTAGTGTGGGAGACCTTTTTCTCCTTTTCAACTCCAAAGTTAAGGTGTTCCCGGGTAAGCTTAAATCAAGGTGGTCAGGACCCTTCAAGGTGATGCAAAATTTCCCTTGTGGCGCATTTGAACTTTGGAGTGAGGAAGAGGGAACCTTTAGGGTCAATGGTCAACGCGTTAAGCGTTATTATGAGGGTAACAACAAAGGACCGATTGAGGTGCTCTACCTCGGGGAACCCCTTCCCGAGGAGAGGTCAAATTGAAATTTTTGAATAAGAAATAGTTTGGTGGAGTTCCACAAGAACCACCATTTGTACATAGCATGCATGTAGTTAGAACTTGAGACGGTTTGAATTGTCATTATTGCAAAATTTGGATTGCAAAGCGGGACCCTTAGCCTTACCCATAATCCCGACATGAGGCGTCGGTTTGAAAGCTGAAAACTCGCAAAAATGGGTAAGTGAAGGAGTCGGGAATTGATTTTATGAGTCAAAGGTGGAAAACAAGCTGAAAATGAAGTATTGTGACTCTGTGCCGGTGGACCGGCAGCCGGTGCCCTCCACCGGCAGCGAGCTGTAAAATTTTTGCAGAAAAACAAGGAAAATGAGCTGAGGAGAAGTCCCTAAACCGGCAGGCCGGCAGCCGGCCCACCGGCAGGGAGATCCACAATGAATGAAAAAAGAAGAAAAAGTCGAAGGAAGGAAATCCTCTGCCGGCAGCCGGCCCACCGGCAAAGGATCCTGGCATTTGATGAAACCTGCGAAAAACTGAAGGAGGAGTATCCTCTACCGGCAGGCCGGCAGCCAGCCCACCGGCAGAGGAACCCACTACAAAGGAGTAAAGGAGAACAAACAAAAAGAAGGAACTCCCTGCCGGTGCCCTCCACCGGCAGCGAGTTCAAAATTTTTGGGAAAAAAATCGACATTTTGGAAATTAGGGGGGCGTTCCCTGCCGGCAGACCAGCTGCCGGTTCGTCCACCGGCAGGGACACACATTTTTAGCTTTTCTTAACCCGTCACCCCTTTTTATTTCCTCATAATTTTCCAATCTTTTCTTCTCTCTTCTCCTTCCTTCCTCCTCTTCATTACCACCAAATCACACCAAAACTCCATCAAATCACCACTAACCTTCATCCATCCTCCATCCAACCTCCATCCTCCATTAAACCATCACTCCTCCTTCCTTTTTCACCCTTCAAACCACCAAAAATCATGGCAGACAAGAGGACAAGGGCAGAAATGGCACTAGCACAACAAAGGTTGGTCGAGGCGGCGGCGTCCGACACCAACCCGGATCCCGACTTTCCGGATGTGGTGTTTGCAACCCAAGCACAAAAAGGTAAATTCATCTTGTTTAAAAATCGCCCCCTTACCCCGACTAGGTTCATTTGTCGACCGGCTATGAGGAATTTGGGTTTAGACACGGAGACTTTTGAATTGTTTAAAGGTGTTGGAATGAAGGGGGTTGTATGATATGCATGGGGAAACTTATCCCCGTCTTATTTGGGAATTCCTTACTAGTTTTCGCCTCGATAAACACCGCCAAACTCAAATGGTTGCCAAAATTCACTTCCGATTAATGAACGGTGGACCACTCCATGTCCCTTGCTAGATTGTGCCGAATTTTCGGTCTCACAAACCCCAAAAACTACAAGCCACCCGAGGATGCTCACTTTGCTAGGGTGTGGAAAGCCATTTCAGGGTTAGATGATCAAAATGGCGTCAAAAGACCGGAAAGTGGTTGTCACAATGTCCCCATGAGAATATGGCATCGATTTGTGAGGGGCTCCATTTTTGCAACTCATGAGCCATGGGTATTCCGAGTCGCGGAGTTGTATATTTTAGGATCTTATTTGTTCACCGCCCCGACCCCCTACGAGATAAATGTGGGTCATTATTTGGCCCTTCACTTGAGCAAGCTTGCTAAGTCTCCGGGACAAAAAGTCCCTCTCCATGTGGGTGACCTCATCACCCGAATTGCTAAGTGTCTCGATAACCTGGTGGACTTGACCAATTTGAGGTGGATCCGGGAGGAAAGCTACATCACAAAGGATTGGATAAAGAAAAATCTTGAGTGGATTAATACCAATCCTTTTGATGGGATAGACTATTGGCAAGTGCAAAAGAAAAATTCGGTCCCAATTCCCAACACCTCTAAATTTAAGATCAAGCCCGGTGAAGCCTCGTACCTCCTTGAGATTGAGGAGAATGCCGATGAAACCCAACCTCCCCCGGTGTAACCAATTACCTATGGTAGGGACAACCGGAGAGAAACTCCTTCTAGTCTCCACTACTCCATGCCCTCCTCATCTTTCCAACCACCACCCTTACAACCTCAACCATTGGGGGGGGGGGAGGGGGGGCAACTTCGGTGAGGGCTCTTCTAGCCATGTTCCTCCCCCCTCCACCACTACACGCCGATTTGATTACATTCATGAATGACATGCGGTTGGGTTTGCTAACCGCCGCTAGTGAGAGGCGAGGAATTGAACAACGGTTAGACCGAATTTACTACGACAACTCAGTGGGTCAATTTCCGGTTTACGACGATTACATGAGGAGGAACTACGAGCATTCTTCCCACCTTCACCCTTCATATTACCTTGAGCCGGATGGTGGATACCATAGCAAGGGGATATTTGTCTATGCCGACATCAACCTTCGGCCGGACTACTTTTCCGCCCCGGTTTTCCCCCCTCCCACCTCTCAAGGGGAGGGGCATGATGCTCAGTGGTTTGGAGGTGCCCCCACCATTTTTGGCAACCCCGAGGTTGGAAGTGGTTCGGGAGGAGGCACGGGAGCCTTTATCGAGCCCACCATAGGATTTGGCGACTCCTCCGGTCCTATGAACACCGACGACTTCCTTAGAGAGTCCGAGTTCGACACCGGGGAAGATGATGATGATGAGGACAACGAGTCCTAGGCGGCCTCACAATTGGCCATCTTCGCTCCCTTTCAATCTAAATGTCAAGTATGATCCCCTACAATCCAAAGTTCTCATTCATATTTCCATTTTACATGCATTTAGTTAGTTGTATAATATGTAGAATAGAATCATGTAGTTGCATTCATTTTGGCTTGCATTAGATTTCAATCTTGTAATATATTGTCACATTTAGGAATTGCATCCATTTAGCATAGTTGCATTGTTATTTCAATATTGCATATAGATTAGATCATGCATTGCATATCTATTAAAAAAGCACAAAAAAAAAATTGAAACATTGAAAATTCCACAAAAACATGTTCTTTTATTTTGACTAAAATTTGCCTCTTAACCACACTTCATCCGTCATTGGATGTATTGTAAATAATAAGTGTGGGGAGGAGGCCAAAAAAAAACACAAAAACAAGTTATTTATTTACAAATATTCAAAAAAAAAAATCCAAAAACATGTTCTTTAATTTCAAAAAAATGCAAAAACCACCAAAAATATGTTGTTTATTTTTACTAATTCACACCCTACGATTTTGTCCATTGAGGACAATGTACATTTCAAGTGTGGGGAGGGAAATATCCACTCTTGTGAATATTTGTATATATTTGTAAATACTTGTAAATTTGATAAAATTTCAAAAAATTCCATAAAAATTGAAATATTTCAGAAAAAATACAAAAATATTTGCATTGTATATATATGTTTTGTCTAATCTTTGGCATAGCGCATTGACCATTTGAGGCAAAAAGGAGCTAGAAGACCGCTTGGTATAATCCTTCCTATCTCTTACTCCTTTTACGATTCTTTCTTTTTGGTATCTTGGATATTTTGAAGGAGAATGGGAATTTTGTTGCCTTGGGTGTCTCCTTGGGAGACCTGTGGATTGTTTGGTGTTGATGTGTGCTGCTAGGATTAGACATTGGTTGCACGTTTATTTTCATGTTCTTTAGATTCCCGCACGCATTTTGTCACATGTGCATATGTGTTGTTATTAGACTTAGTTGCACTTAGTTTGTAAATGTTTTGCATAAGCATGGTCGAGGAAGGGAACCAAGTACCCCCATGATGAGCTATATTTCCAATTGTGCCTTTCCCCTCCCCGTGGCTTGCACCCGTGACCTCTTAGTTAGCCGAGGGAGGTGGGCTTGACCAATGAGTTTAGACCGATCTTGTGAGACCTAGGACTGTAGACTAGACCTAGGGCTCGACTTAGCCACTCAAAGGCAAGGGTAGAGCCTCCTAGGGTGGGTACATTCACACCCCACCCTCATCTAGGTTTGAGAGTAGGCCTCCTCACGAGACGTGTCACATCAAGACGCATAAGTGTGTCATTTCGTCCTTAGACCGTGAATTGCATTTCATTTTTGTGCACATGTTATGAAACAAAATCCGTTTGTATGAATCTCACATAACCAAATTAGCTTAGTTTCGTCCCTTGCATTGATTTCCTCTTTTGATTCACCCCTCTGAGCCTTAGCCTATTCCTTTTGGCATACCCACTAAAAGAGCTACATCCCAAAAACACCCCTCCTTGATCAAGAACGGGTCGTGATTTGTAGAAGTGTCTAGGTGGTGGAACCGGAATTAAGTGATGGACGAAGTACAAGTCCATTGGGTCAAAATTTAGTCTACATTTGGTGTTGTATATAAATAAGAGGTTGAAATATGGTAATGAAAAACGAAATAGAAAATTGAAATAGTTTTGAAAAAGCCAACAAAGAAGATAGCTTGTGATTGTAAATATTGTGTTAGGAAAAGAAAAGAAAAAGAAAAGAGCATGCAACACCCCTCCTCATCATTAAAGGGGTAGAAAAAGCCGTTGCATTAATAAGTGGTCAATGATGTTTTTCCAAATGAGTCGGGTTTACACATCTTTTTTGCATTAGCTTAAGTCTTGAGCTATTTGTTACGGTGTGAACGTTATTACTTTGTTGTAATAAAGACCATTTTGAAAGGTTTGTAATGGGTCTTGATTTTTCCAAGTTAAGTCGAGTTTATGCAATTTTTGCACGATTTCATTAAATCGATGTTAGGGCATAGATGTGTCTTAGTTATTGTAATAAAGAGTCGGATGAAGGGTAGCACGATCATTCTTGATATAGAACTCCACGCTTATCCAAATGGTGCTTGCACCAATCCCGTTTCGTCCTTCTCCCTAGCCTCGTTACAACCCTTGTTTCATATTGTGTGCATTGTACCATTGTTTGCATTTAATTGGACAAAGGACGGTCTTACACATTAGATTGCTGGCACGTTTTCGCTAGTCGAGTTAGGAGAGTGACTTTGGTTACTATTTGTCACAAAAATCACCTTGTTCTTTCATTGAGTGACGAGTGAAAACCGTGAGGATGTCGTTGGCCTAGGTCCCCTTAGTCATGGGTCTTTTGGTTGAATCTCGTGTCGGTTTTGTAATTCTCGGCGGACTTGCCTACTTTCCCTTATCCCACTCTTGAATGTGGTTTCTTGAGTATTGGTCACACTAGGGTTGCTTGAGCCATGCTCAGGGGGTTGGCACCTCCGTTGGAACTTCTGAGACGGTACTCCCGACCAAGACCATGTTTTGTTGCTTGAAAATCCGGCCACTTAGATGAGGAAAGTCGACCATTTTTGTTAGATGCATTTTATTGCTTGATTATGTGCTTTCATGATGGATGCATCACAATTTTGTAGTAAGACCCAACATGCCTTGCAATAGGGCACTTTTCCCTCATGAGTGTCAAATTGTGAGTTGAAGGGGCGTTGAGTGCGCTAATACTCATTCGGATATTATTAGTTAGAATAAGCTAAGTGGTGCTTATAGGGTGCATTCATTTTGATACTTCTCATACTTACTCGAGGACGAGTAAAGTTCAAGTGTGGGGAGATTTGATATATGATTCATGTGCACTAAATTTCCCTTCTTCTTTCATGCATTCTGACTCCTTTTGAGTCGGTTTTATGTGCTTTGCCTTGTATTTTGTGCCTGATACCTGTGTCTATGATTATGTGTGCCCCTCTTGCGGGAATCAAGGCGATTATAGAGAAATCGGGGCAAGGAAGGCGTTTCAATGCTTAAGCATGAAGAAAAGGGAGGTAAAGAGCTGAAGCAGAGTTCTCTGCCGGCAGGCCGGCAGCCGGTCCACCGGCAGGGAACATTGCCTTAAGGAGAAGAGGAAGAAAAGAAGCTGAGAGATCTCTTCCGGCAGGCCGGCAGCCGGTCCACCGGCAGGGAACACATGGCCAACACTTAAGCCTTTTTTTTGAAGTGTTTTTTAGAGCAAATTAAGAAGATCTCGCTGTCGGCATAGGTAGCCGGCAGCCGGTCAATCGGTAGGCACTTCCCCAATGAAGAAAGAAGACAAGATTGAAGACTCTCTGCCGGCAGGCCGGCGGCCGGTCCACCGGCAGAGAGAACACCAGGTCTAAAATCTGACAGAGTTTGAAGATGTCACTGCTGACAAGCATAGCCGGCAGCCGGTCCACCGGCAGAGAGAACACCAGGTCTAAAATTTAGTTACAATTTTTAACTAATCTCTCCCGTCTCCCTTGCTAAGGCTCTCCCTTTGTCCATAGGTCAGTCAACGGGTCCTTAACAGGGCGGATATTACAGTCTCCCCCCCCTTTAAAAAGAACTTCATCCTAGAAATTCGTCCCACACTTCCCAATGCAGCAACACAAAACAACTCAAAGGACCACATAATACTCATGCGACAAGGAAAACCACGTAAACTTATGCAACACCAAATAACGCCCACGTAAACACGACAAGATTATTATCATTACATGTCTAACACCACCAGTTATCGTGACATGACTTTGACGACCATGAAGTCACTATGTTTTTACCATATGTAAACCACTAAACCGTTTAGAAAATAACTGATGTCATAAAATAGTTTAAATAACAACGGTTAAAAGTTATGAAAACGACAGTTTAAAGACTAAAAACAACAATATTAAAGATTTTTCGCGAGTTTTGCAATTCTTTTGCCGCGATGTTATCTACCCCTCTAAAAAGGAACTTCGTCCCCAAAGTTCACTCTCAACTTTAGAAATGAGGTGTACATATATATAAACACAACAATTACGGAAGCATGTATTACTTGTCTAACAACTATGAACATGTACGGAACAGAAGTAAAGCAACCATGTTCACATAAAGCGGAAAAAAAACCTCAAATCACCAAAGCTAGGAAAGGCGTACACAACACACAACACCAACAAGTAGTAAATGATTATCATGCTTTCATCTACACTAATTTCCATATCACTTCCATCTCAATTCCAAGCCAAACCGATGTGCCGTCACAAAATTTATCATACAAGCACCATACCACACCCACATCGACTCCAAGTTTCTTATGAAGGTGCATATAACAAGGTATAACAACTCAATCTATTAAACCATAAGCTTTAAAGCAACCATAGACTCAACACTAGGGTACTCGGTCGAGCACCGGCGAGAATGAAGAGTCTATCGATCCATAATACTCAAGGGGGGGGGGGGGGGTGAATTGAGGATTTAAAACTTTTACTACTTTTTCAATTGTATGAATATTGATACCCTTTGTAAGGTGTCAAAAATAATATTTATAAATCCGAACTAAAACTATAGCTAGTGATAGTAAGGGTCGAACCACAGGGAGGTAGGGAATTATTAGCTGCCTTTATTTAGTCTATAAGGTTGAGGGGTTTTGATTTGGTTGTAAAACTAAAACAAGTAAAATAAAAGCGATATAAAAAGATGGAAATAATAATAGAGAAATAGCTAAGACGATCGGTTCACTATAGTTTCGACGGCATTAATCTAAAATAGGTCTGATACAGGTACGGTAAGACGGGTAGGTGACAGGTCCTCTCGGTCTCTATCAACAGGAAACACCTTTCGGACTGAGTTCCCTTCCTAAATCACACTAACTAACTTCCGCTCTAGTCAGTGTAACAAAGTCTGCAGCTTCTATCTCCTTTCGGTCTCAAGAAATTCCTACTGCCTTTCGGTCTCAAGGGTAGACTAATTATCATAGTTTTAGGTCTATTCTATTCCGATCTCTCGATCTAGGTCTAGAATTTCCAAATCAATTAACAAGTTACTTTTCAGTCTCCTCATTAAAAATAGCAATTAAATAACTATGACAAAGAAATTACCGACCTAAACAATCCTACAACATCCTAAGCCATCTACACCATAGATCCCCTCACATCCTAGCGGAGGAAATTTAGCTACTCATAGTAATAATTGAAATAACAATAATATAAGAATAAACTGAATTAAAAGGCATAATAATTGAATTGAATAAATCTAAAGGCATAAAAGAAATAAACTTGAATCAATAACTAATAGCAATAATTAAACAAGAAAGCAAGATATTAGATATTAAGAGATCTAAGAGTAGAGTTTACAAATAAATTTGGAAGAGGAAGAAGGAACCAAGCAGCCGTTCCAAGCAGCCTCTCAAAACAAAACATTCAAAACTGAGTCCCCTAAATGATAATTTTTTAGGTCTTAAGTAGTCTCTTAGTTATACCATAAGAGATATTATTATTTCCTAAATTAATAAAAGATAAGACTAATTACTAAGTCTCGCGCAAACAAATCTCGCTGCAGATAAACTGGTCGATCGACCACAAGACCCAGTCGATCGACTGAGCATAGCTGAACAGTAGCTTCTGGAATTCGCGCTCTGGTCGATCGAGCAAGTAGGTCAGTCGATCGACCAAGGGTGCTGTACAGTAGTGCATTCTGACGAATTCTGCATCGCGCAACGATCTTAAAACAGCTGCCAATTCTTTGTTACTTGGTCAAATCAGGCGTTCTATGCAGCGTTGGAAAGCTAAGAGGATAAGCTTTCACCTCTAATTGGAATCACTCGATTATCAGCTCTAGAACTCGAGATATTGCCATCTGAAGCAGGCTGCAATATCGTGAAGTGCTTCTTTGCTTGTTAAACTCGTACGCACCCATGTTTTTGCTATCTTTAGGCCTTGAAACGCGCACCAAGCTCATTCCTCGAGTCAATACCTCATGTCAAATCCTATGCTAAACACTCGGGAACGGATTCGGCTCATTTTCCGCTGGATTCGTCACATTCCTGCAATATTATACAAAAACACGAAAGTTGTGACACCCTCATTTATCGCGGAAAAGTAAACACGTAATTCTAGAATAAAGCTGCATGGATATGTTTGTAATAGGTTCAGTTGGGTAAAAACCTGTAATTTTTAAAAACCTGAACCTGTTATAAAGATATCCAAATGGGAAGGTGTCAAACATGCAAGGTCCAAAATAAATCTCATGAATGAAACATCGCTAAAGTCGCGAAACAAAGTTATACAACCCAAATATGAGAAAGGGAGACATATGTCCCTAAAATGTATGTGACATAAAAAGTGTTTAAGGGTCACAATAAAATAAAACCAATCTAGGTTCCAAGGTTACTTTGCTCGCTAGCTCGTCCATGTACCCCATATATGCATCACCTACCTGTCATTCGCATTTTATACAAATACGAAAGCCACAGTCAGTGGGGAGTAACTGTTGGGAAATGTGTCCTCAACAATAGTGCGATCACATGATTTAAATATCATTATTAAATCTCATTACAAGAATACGGAAGGGATGATACATTACATATATATAGTCAACTGATCCACACATATCGGTAATGATTGGCTGGCTAGAGTTTGACATTACTGTCGTGCGACGGTGGTGATCAGTTGATCCCTTGAGGTCACACCTAAAGGACGATTCCCTTAATTGAAAAGGTTAATTAATTGTATACCGATACAGATTAATTAATTCCTTAAAATTGAACAAATTATCATAAGAGAGAAAATGACATCTTATTATAATGTGATTAAATGAGATTTTATTTAGTAATTTAAGAAGTTATATTACTAAAATTAATCGGTGTTTGCGAAACGCGCGAGATGAGAATGATAGGTTAGTTATAATTACAAGATATTGTGAATTATACTAACTAGTAATTAAATGACCATTTTATGAGAAAGTAATTTTACATTACTAGTCAATTTGTTAAATATGATTTATTTAATTTATAAATGATATTTAATTTGTTAAATATGCATTTTAAATTAAAACATGACATAAGACATGTCACATGTCACATGACATTCAATTGTACAATTGACAAAAATAAAATGGACTCCATATTACAAACATAGAAACCGAAATTTGGTGGACAAGGCTTTAGATTTTTGTCTTGTTCATTTGTCTTATTCTTTTGTCTAAAGACACTTGATAGTGACTTGACCATGCAAAAGCCTTACACCTACTTGTCTTGTGAAGACAAAAAGCAAAATAATTATGGTCTATGCAAGCCCTAGGCCACCGGTTTTTGTGTGGGATTATAGAGAATTTTTATTCTCTTAATTCACACATCTTTCATTCTCACATAACATGCAATATGTTCATGTATATTCTCTCTTCTCTCTCCTTAATATTCATTAAAAGATGAGTATTAGATTAAATTTGTTCATATAAATTACTAAGATTACTAGAAGTAGTATATGAGTATTAGTAATAGATTTTAAGGTAAACTACAATACAAACATCTAGTACATGTTTATTTGTGGGATTAAGGGATTGTCTTGGGTGCTACTAATTGGAGAATCTCTACTTTGGGATTTTTGTATGTTCATCCATTATTGGAAAGCTCAAGAACTAACAAGAAGGAGATCTTGTTGGTGCCCAATATGACCGAATTCATATGGTGAGAAAATGTTTTCTTATCTTCTTTTGTTTTAGTTTGCATGCATAAAATCCACATTTAATTTTATGACAAATTAATTTTAACATATATGAGTATGTTAGTATGTATATAGATCTACATTTCCTTCAATCGGTATCATGAGCCACGGTTGTTTGCATGCAAATTGGTTAAAAGTTTTTCCAAGTTATAAGAATAACAAATAAAACTTGTAAAATTTGTGTTATTATGAGATATCACTAAATTAATCCATGCATGTTTATATTTCTGGTCCTAAAATGTTTTAGGATATTTTGGTTAATTTTACGGATTTTTATTGTTCATATTTCTCTATAATGACATTTAAATGTGATTTTATGAGTAAAAATGTCATTTTTGGTCGAAAATTAGCTATACTTCGAATTTTAAGTTGGTTTTTGGATATGTTGTTAAATATATTATTTTGAGATAACCTGTAAATTTTCATAATTTTTGGACTTGTTATGCTCGAAAAATGAATTTTTCATTATTAAATACGGATTTAAGAGAAAAATAGGTTAATATGAGTTAAATTTCGAATCTGGTCATAGAAAATTAATATGTTGTCACATGAAATTTTACAAGATGTGTGTAAAATAATTGGCTATAAACAAGTCTTTTAGCATGATTTATGAATTTTTGAAGAAAAATAGCATAAATAGTGACATTATTAGTGAAAATTAATAAAACATAATCTATGACTTAGGAAAAACGTCTAATGTTGCATTTTATTATCTTTTTCAGATCTAAAATTGAAAAGTTAGTGAAAATAATTTTTCCATGTTTTTATGATTATTTTATTATAAATCAATAAACCGCAACATTGTTTTTCCCGAAAAATTTCGAAATTTTTAACCTAAGATTTTGAACATTATGAGTGTCATGGAATTTTTCCAGAATGTTCATGAGTTTAAATTTCAAATTTTGAATTTATTTGAAATTTTTTGATTTATTTGAAGTTTAATAGCTTATTTTTGTAATTTTTGGTCCATTTATGAACAATTTTGTAAATAAAGGTTAATTATGGTCAAGTTATTAGTGAAGACTATATTTTGAGTCCTAAGAGGTTAGGGTAATTAACTTATGCATAAATATGAGTTTATGTATTTTTGTGATTATAAAATGTTGAAATCACGCAAATCCGTAAAAACCGAGTAATATACGATATTGGCTAATTAAAGGCGATTTAGCATAAAATTGAGCATGTTCATACATATTATAATGCTGCATTTTTCTTTATGATTGTCATAATTTTAATTTATGTAATTTTGAATTATGTAATTTTACTTAGTATGGCCTTAGATTTTAATTGGTATTTCCCGAAATGTATGGGAATATCGATTCGGTTGTAATTTTTTATTGTGATCTCGTATCACCGTTTTGTAATTTAATAGATTTATTTTATTTTAGTTACAAATGTATAATAGGAAATTATGTAATTTATTATGTAATTTTGTTCATTCCGGAGTTCCCAAAGACGGATTTCTTCAAGAATGGCGATACATATAGACGGTGTTACCTCGAGATGCGTGCCACAACCGAAGTTCAAGGGACCAATGGAGTTGGTTTCCGAATATGTAATAGATAAATAGTTTTTCTATTTTAGGAAAGGCCATACTAGGATTTATTTATCTTTATGCTTGCATTTTATTTTATGTCACATGCATCGCTAAATCGCCATAACTAAAACATGCATCTTTATTTTATCGAGTTTATCGACCGTGTCAATTAAAATTATCGTAGTTCACCGCTTTAGTTCACTTAAAACGTGATAGATAATAAATTGACATGACCTCTCGCTAAAACAAACAATTGAGACATAGCCTTACCAAATAGTAGAAACCATGAAAACCTATTTCGCGAGGGAGTGCACTCGGCTACCCCGGGGTACAAACCTTGTTACGTAGGGGAAGTGGGTGATAAATGTCTAATCCACCGAGTTCATGTTGATGAGGGTTTCATCGGCTACCCCGTGCCTAAGTTAATGTGGGTTTGGATAATGGACACATTTATTCGAAATTTGGATTGAACTCAACAAAAGTAATTGATGAGGGTTTCATCGGCTACCCCGTGCCCTTGTTGATGTGTTTTGGGCTATAGATAAATATTAGAGTAATTTTATCGACCAAGAGTTCTAAAAGTAGAATCGATTAAAAGGTTAATCCACCGAGTTATATTGATGAAGGTTTCATCGGCTACCCCGTGCCTAAGTCGATATGAATTTGGGTCTTGGAATCATTTATCATAGTTGGGTAGAGGTCACTATGTAAATGCTTTACTTGTTTTTCAAGTATTAATAAAACGATAAATGTTAAGTTTTCCACTATTCCGTTGTTATATTGTTCTATTTCTTTACCACAATTTATATACGATATCATTTCGTTTTTGATTCAAATCTCCATTAAAACATCGTAACTAAAGACAAAATTTGAATTTGCTTCTAAAACCTCAAACGAACCATTGCTAAGGATCTCTTGTTAAGAGTATAGATTAAAGTTATTCATTATCAAACAGGTTTTTGATTCTTGACTAACACATCTACTTACAATGGATTATTTTTCATGTACTTAAATGAATTAAGTACCTTGAAGCGATAAATTGTTTTGGTAATTAGTTTTGTCAGAATTCGTAATTGACCAAAATAACGCAACCACTTCAATGAAAGTTTTAAGATTAAAACGAACAAATGAAGAGTAATCTTCATAAATTCAATTTTGCTTCTCAAAGCAAAGACTCATTGAAATGAGTGGGAGCATTCTCTTAAACCGTTAAGATGAGGACGAGGTTCAAGAAGTAAAAGGAATTGATACAAGGTAATGTTAAAGGTAAAGTTGTTGAGAATGACGATACTAAACCTATCAATCCCGACCGATAAAGTTTCCATTGTCTTAAATGTTGGACACAATAAAGGAAACTACCCCAAATTATTGAAGAATCAACAAGTTAGTTGTGGGACATCTAATGGGATCTTCTTCTATAAATGTTTATATGATTGACATAAATTTTGCTAGTACCACTTCGTCAATATTAGAAACCGGTGGAGGTTTACATCATTGTACTTGATACATAGAATGATTAGAATATGACGACTAGCAACAACAATATCGAGAGATAGAGTAATTGTGTACTCAATCTAGTTTTTGGGTTTGGAGTTGTACTTAATTGTGACTATTAAGTACATAAACTCTAAATAAGAATACATACTTGTTAAGATACAAAGAGGTTTCACTTTTGTGACCCTTTACACCACGATTTGATATATGGCTAGCCCATTTTCAAGGTGATTATATTCTAAACCAAACTAGAATGATATATCATGAAGATGATGCAAGATTCAAATTGGTAACCCAAGATTAAACCTTAAATTTTGGAATGATAAACGCAAGGAGTTATCGAGTACTCTTGAAACCATTAGATTGTTAATGGTATATGCGTATCTTGTATTCAAAGCAAGATGTCTCGTGCCTTTTGGTTGAAAAGGAGATCGAGTTTGTAAATCATCGATTCAAAATAGGTTGATCATTTTCTTTTACCAACGATTTAAGTTGACGCTAATATGTTCACTTAATAAGGTAAATAGAGAAATCTTTGAAGAATTTCAAAGAATTCAAGGAATCACGATTTAAGTCGTGATGGGATTATCAAAGTGAAGACTTTGATATAAGCCAAAGGAAATGTGATATAGTATCACAAGTTAATATCTCTTAACACGCATTATTGAATAATGTGTGGTTGGATATGAATTCAAACGCCATTCGATATGGTTTGGACTTCAATCAAGTAACTTTGAGTTACTTGATCCTTTTGGGGAATTTATCATTTTTGTCTAATTTATTTTCCACTAAATCATATGAGATATGAAATGGTAATGTGCCATATTTGTAAGTTTTCACAAAGAAACGAATGCTCATTTTTCCCTTTCAATTATCACGAGTACGACGGGTTTGCGGCTCGTGAAGCTGTCTTTCTAAAATACAAGTTTATTTCTAGAAGACAGAGTGGGAGAAATTTTTCAAGAGCCACAAAGAATGTTATGTCGCAAGAAACTGGTCTTTCTTGGCTACATGAGACGTTTTGTGTAAGATGTTGTTTCTTTAAAACCTAGGAGGTTAAATTCGTCACTTGTTGAAAATGATGAATTCATGATACTTTTAAGAAAGTAAAGAGCTTATAACTTACAAAAGAAATTGTTTGATTCAAGTTGATTACTTCTGGTAAGTAATGAACAAATGACTTTCAATAAGAGTTTTTAAGTCACAACTCAATACAAGGCTTAGAGCCATGAGAATCCAAAATAAAAGGCTTGATTAGTGACAAAAGGTTTTGCACTAATAAAGAGATATTTCAAAGCAAGATTGGTTGCAAAGGGTTTTGCACTAATTGAAATGCTTAAGTCTATTTGGATCTTCTTTGGGATTGTATTTCATTATTATGAAATACATAGCAAGTGAATCTAAAACTCACTTCTTCAATTAGAAGGAATGTATTCAATACATGTCTTGAGTTTTGAAGATTCTTGCAATCCTAAGATAATGTGAAACTTAAGAGAGGGTCTTAAGTAGGACATCAATGAGTTAGAATCAACATTTTGATCATGTAATAAAACATTTCTCGATAAGTCGAGAAGTTGTGTTTATACATGGAGTTTAGTGGGAGTTACGGAATTTTTAATTAGTCCGATATGTGGATGACATATTGATCATTAAGAATGATTCAAGACTTTTGGAGTAATATAATGCATCTTGAATATCCAGATTTATGAAGATAAATCCACATGATATTAGCGTCATTAAGAAGTCTTATGTTGATAAGATTCATGACTAGTTCAATTAAATTGAATATATTTGATTGATTTCATTTGCTTCCGCTGCCGAATCAATTAAAAAGAAATGATGTATAACACTTCATATGCTTTGAGTATGATGAATTGTTTTCAAAATCGAATTTAAGTAATCTTTACCAAGTAAGCTATAAAGATTACCCTTAAGTGCTTGCAGAAGCATTAAGGCTATGATGCAAAGTGTTTATGATGCAATATTGTGTAAGGGTGTTACACAAGTGACAATTGACAATTGAGATTGCGCATGGTTTCCGACAAAACCATAATCAAAACACATTAGGATGGTTAAGATACCATTGTGGCAATGTTTATTAAGAAGTAGATTTTCTAGAATCGTTCTAGGCAATAAAGAACAATGAGAGATATTTATAACGGAAATTGAGTACACTTGCGATCATGAGATGTGCAAGAAGGATGAGTCCCGCACACTGTGAAAACAGTGGGAGCTATTCTTAGGCTAGAGGGCTTATGTCTTGATTGGATCTCGACACGTACTCAGAAAGTTTTGTAATGTAAATGTATACATTACAAAGGAAAACGCGTATGTAGTGAGGTTGAGTAAGGTACAAGAAATTGATAAAACCTACTAACCAAAGCCTTCTCAAAGGCTAAACATGATGAGTCATGTCATTTCAATTGAATTGAAATGAACAACTATGTACAAGATCAAATTAGATTATAGAACATGAAATAGTAATCAGGCATTGACTATTCATATGTGATAATCGCATTTGTCGTTCGAGTTTTACTTTAAAACTCCTTTATTATACTTTGTTACATCCAAACGGGTTGTAGAGACAATTGAACCCCGTTAAAGTGAACACGGATTAGCATTGTATTCGCCCATAGTCACTTGTATGAGGTGACGTCTCGAAGTGACTAGAGTGTGATGCGATTGATGGCAAGTTCAAGTGCCATAGAGTCATGTGAGATGACTAGTCGATCACATAGGCAGACTGTTAGGAACACTTTGTCGGGCAGTGACCGCTTATAGAGTTCTGGCAAATTTATAAAGCCTGGTCGTGGCGAGAGCTACTATAGTATTCTAATGAGTCAATTCTTTTGACTAAAGACTGTTCGCCTAAGATGGCACAGTTTCAGATTAACTTTGATTTGTGTTACTACGACCTTCGTAAATGGGGTCAAATGGGCATATTTTGGGTTATGATGGCTGTGGCTAGTCGAAGGGAATGAGTGCGATAGGAATTGTCCATCCCCTTGTCAGGGTTAAAACAATATCTCAGGGCCACTCGAGGAGTAATGAACTGGAAATGCGTGGCCACGCTCGGAAGGTATCCATGGTGGATAAATTCCGGTCAATCAGTTATTCTCCAGATCGAGGAAACCACTCTCGATATGATCACTTGCAAGTACGACCCGAAAGACACCTTGCATTGAGTGGGAGATAGTAATAGGACAAGAGAATTGGTGACGCACACTTGTCGAGGACAAGTGGGAGATTGTTGGGAAATGTGTCCTCAACAATAGTGCGATCACATGATTTAAATATCATTATTAAATCTCATTACAAGAATACGGAAGGGATGATACATTACATATATATAGTCAACTGATCCACACATATCGGTAATGATTGGCTGGCTAGAGTTTGACATTACTGTCGTGCGACGGTGGTGATCAGTTGATCCCTTGAGGTCACACCTAAAGGACGATTACCTTAATTGAAAAGGTTAATTAATTGTATACCGATACAGATTAATTAATTCCTTAAAATTGAACAAATTATCATAAGAGAGAAAATGACATCTTATTATAATGTGATTAAATGAGATTTTATTTAGTAATTTAAGAAGTTATATTACTAAAATTAATCGGTGTTTGCATAAACGCGCGAGATGAGAATGATAGGTTAGTTATAATTACAAGATATTGTGAATTATACTAACTAGTAATTAAATGACCATTTTATGAGAAAGTAATTTTACATTACTAGTCAATTTGTTAAATATGATTTATTTAATTTATAAATGATATTTAATTTGTTAAATATGCATTTTAAATTAAAACATGACATAAGACATGTCACATGTCACATGACATTCAATTGTACAATTGACAAAAATAAAATGGACTCCATATTACAAACATAGAAACCGAAATTTGGTGGACAAGGCTTTAGATTTTTGTCTTGTTCATTTGTCTTATTCTTTTGTCTAAAGACACTTGATAGTGACTTGACCATGCAAAAGCCTTACACCTACTTGTCTTGTGAAGACAAAAAGCAAAATAATTATGGTCTATGCAAGCCCTAGGCCACCGGTTTTTGTGTGGGATTATAGAGAATTTTTATTCTCTTAATTCACACATCTTTCATTCTCACATAACATGCAATATGTTCATGTATATTCTCTCTTCTCTCTCCTTAATATTCATTAAAAGATGAGTATTAGATTAAATTTGTTCATATAAATTACTAAGATTACTAGAAGTAGTATATGAGTATTAGTAATAGATTTTAAGGTAAACTACAATACAAACATCTAGTACATGTTTATTTGTGGGATTAAGGGATTGTCTTGGGTGCTACTAATTGGAGAATCTCTACTTTGGGATTTTTGTATGTTCATCCATTATTGGAAAGCTCAAGAACTAACAAGAAGGAGATCTTGTTGGTGCCCAATATGACCGAATTCATATGGTGAGAAAATGTTTTCTTATCTTCTTTTGTTTTAGTTTGCATGCATAAAATCCACATTTAATTTTATGACAAATTAATTTTAACATATATGAGTATGTTAGTATGTATATAGATCAACATTTCCTTCAGTAACTCCGAGTTCTCCCAGCCACGAAATGTCATAATTAATATAACATGTAAACATAAGAATATGAATATGAATAACACATAGCCTTAGCATATAGATGCTAGACAATCGTGCTTATCATGTGAACAACAATATAACAACACATAGTCCTAGCCTGTGAATACTAGACCGACTCATACTACACTATCATGTGAATCACATAACATCCAGGAATCCAAACTCTATCAACCATAGCCGGCTTGCATCTCACCTTCTATGATTCATAGAATCATCAAACAAGAAAGGACAATATATCTAGAGACAGGCATAAGTTACTAGTACAGTCAATAGTCACTTTGTAACTCGAGTCTATACCACGAGGTAGGGAAGCTAGTATTTTGGCTCAGAGGTTAATATGAATAAAACATGGCCAAGATACGACTCAACCCTAATCCTAGACTCTGCGTGAGACCTAGAGAAATGCGGATAAAACCACCGCACCCAAGACTCATGATAAAACCACATGAGTACCCTAAGGAGTCCACCAAAGGGTTGGCTAGTACTTAAGCTGACCATCTCCTCACAAAATAGGCAGAAAGGTCATGCCCCAGCTTGGATATAAACCCACCAAGCCAGGAACACAAAGGCTATTAAGCCGCAAACATATACTCGTCAAAGACTATAATGGCCTATCTATGATGAAGGCCGAAATACTCACCTAGGACCTAGTCCCAGCTAGTCCCAGCTTGAATACTTGAGCCCACACCACACAAGACAAGTAGGACACCCAATTAACCATAAGAGAGGCAAAGAGTCCAAACTTGCACACTCAAATGATCATACACACCCTAGTATATGAAAGGCTACGCAAGAGCATATTCAGCTGACAATCCAACAATATCTCCAATATCAATAATAACCCAAATTCCAGCTAACCAACAATACCATAATCCGTGAGAACAAGCTAAAATGGCAAAGAGGCGATAAGACTCAAGCATAAGGCATCCAAAGCATCCAACAACCAACATGTGAAATGATAATTACAATTATTAAGGCATCAACATAAAACATCCAATAACAACCAATCTCACCTCAAGAAAAACCCTCGACCCGAGTCCCGCGACGGGTCATCGGTCAAATCGAGGCTGACTGGTTTAAACCTAGTTTGACCAAACTCGTTCGGTCAATCTGGCCCAGCTCAGAGTCTTTGCCTACTTTGGCCCAAATCACAAAATTTATCACAATATCATTCTCATGCTATTTCCAATTTCTATCATGTGAAAAACGAAAGTAACACATTATCAATCACCTAAACACTTAACAAACAACAAGCACAACATTTATGTGACATTAATTCATCGAGTAACTCGGAATAGTTACCTTAAGCTAGAAAAAGGCAAATAACCCTTGATAAAGCTTCTAAAACCCAAAATAACTCTTCATCTTCAACCACATATGAGCCACCTAAAATAATTATGTGAAAGGACGATATTAACGAATTATCGTTATATAAAATATGAGACGAAAATTAATTTAATTATATTTTAAATAAACCAAACTAGCGTCAAAACAATTTATAGACACGCCTCAAAAGTTATAATGACAACCTCAAACTCGGCCTAACCACCAACTACACATGGCCTCAAACTCGTGACTTAGCTAGGCCACTGCCTAGGCCACAGCTAGGCCAGGGTTCAACCTCATGACTAGGGCCATAACTGGCCAGTCATAGCCACGGTCCATGGTCGCAGGCAGCCCCTGACCAGACCTCAGGTAGTCCCAGCTCAGGCCGCAACTGTCACCAACACTCCACCTAAACAACTACCCATCTCAGCCACTAAAACCCATGCTTGACTGTTCTAAAATCAGCCCACTCAATCACGTTAAAATAGTTCCAAAACCTTGCAACAGAACATCCCAAAACAATCCCTACATGTCAGTATACACCGTCTCAACTATAAAAGATACCAATTAGCACCCAAAACAATCCATACATGTCAGCATATACCGTCTTAAATATACCACTTACTAGCTAGCATCCCAAATGATCCCTACAGGTCAGTATACACCGTCTCAATCATCTCCACATATCAGTATACACCGTCTCAACTATACAACGGACTAATCAGCATTCGAAATAAACATATTTTATAAGTAATATCTAGTAACCTATCATTGTTACCTTTTTCCGATTGAACTAATCATTTATGACTAACAAATCTTCTACAAGACCGCCTATCTCAGCATCTACAACCGTCTTATAATAAATAAAGCTGAAAGTATAAATTGGGTTTGTAAAAATACATGACGAAAATGAATGTTACTTACATCGGAATGACGAGAACGACGAGAGGAGCGCTATGGAACAAAAATAGTTGAAAACGGATAAGGAACGAAGCACCGACGTCGATTAACAGATCAAATATTGAAAAGGAAAGAGAACTCGCCAGAAGAAGAAAAAAAAAGAACGAAGAAGAAGAAAAGAGACGTGAGTTCGTGAAATGAGACAGCAGCCTGCTAGCCTGCTATTTATTATACGTATCTTTCTTCATCGTTAAGTAATTTCGCTCGTTTTTAAAACCGTCTCGAGTTAATAAAATCGGTTTTAGTAAAAGTTTAAGTAATAAAACGGAATCAATAATAAATAAATTTAATGAGTGAAAATAAAATAAACTCAGCCAGCTAACGGAAATAATAAGAAATCGGCTTGAAACGGAATTATTAACGATTTTACTAAATTAGCGGATTTTAACGAAATTTGTTCATTTAGCAAAATAAATTCAAAATGGTTAACTCGATGACTTTTTCTAAACCCAATTCGTGTTGTCAAAATAGGGTAGGTCGAGAAAGGTTAGTCTCACCAGTAGAAATGTGACGGTCTATAGCTAGACGGAAATTGAGATGGAAGTTATTATTATTACCGTCACTATTATTATCCGACCAAAATACGTATACATTTATTCTCATATAAATTATGTCCCGAAATATAATTTAATAATACGTACTTTAAAAATATTCTTTTCATTAAAATTGTGCTTGAAAGGAATTAATTAAATTAAATAATTTAAAAATATTAAATAAGGTGATTAAACGGCTAAATAAATTTTAAATGTCAAAATGGGAAATTCGCGGGTGTTACAATGGGAAATTCGCGGGTGTTACAAAAGTAGACGGAAATAGGGAAAATAGTAGCATAAACTACATAATTGAGCTCTGAAATGCGTGTAAAATAGGGTGTAAAACATCATATAAATGACACGCATCAAATATAATTAATTATTTAAAGTTTATTGGTTAAACTTTAACAAATTAACTAATGAATGAGCAAGAACAAAATAAACGAACGAACAAAAGAGAAAGAGACACACGGTTTTTGAAGTGGTTCACTTTCACAAATCGAAACCTACGTCCACTATTCTCGATTAATAAATTTAGTACCTTTCTACGGATTACAAATTTACTAACCCAACTCGTACAACTAACTCTAGTTGTAACTCAATGAGTACCGTTAAATACTCAAGTGACTAACTTACGCTAATAAGAAAGCACTAATGATTCTTGCAAAGGTTCACGTTAATGAACAAGTAAGAAATCTATTGAGCACTATTATCTTATAATGATAACTAACAAACGAAAATACGAGTTTATAAACATACGACCTTTTTCGAAAATAGCAAATCGGTTTTCTTGCTTTTGAAACACACGGTTTTGCTCTTAAAAATAAAATCAATTTTATGCTTAAAGATCTTACTTTCAAATGTTGCAAGATGTAAAGTATTTATAGTGATGAATGAAGCATGCCTCACGGTTTAGTCAAAAACCCTAATGGCCGAAATAAAGATATGTAAACAAATCATATCTTTTAATATTTCTTTCCTTAAAACCCTAAGAGATAATAAAAGATATTCCAAAAGATAGAATATAAATTATCCTTATATTATCTTTTCCATAAATCTTAAGATATGATAAGATTTCCATAATAAAAATATCTTTATCATAAATCACCATATCAAGTTAAATATAAAAGATATAGTAAGATAATTCTAGAGAATAAGATCTTATCAAAAGTAATCTTTTATACCTTAGGTTGCACGAAACAACAACAACCCATAAGCCTCGTTTTTCGTGACAAACCCTAGCTCGAAATTAGGTTTAGATTTTTAGGGTTTAGGAGTATCCTATATTAAAACCCTAATTAGTAATATGGCTCAACTTATATGGTGATCCAACATGAATCCTAATTATACGTTTAACATAAAATCAAACTCCGTATTAAACCGGGCTTATCTAATAAATACTTTTGCTATAACATTTAAAAAAGACAAAAACATTTTTCAAAAACAATTTTGAAAACATTTTAAGTCGTGTAGTATAAACTCAGCATCTCAATGTTATAGTAGAAGAGCTATAACATTGAGCTCTTTTACTAATAATGTTATAGCTGCCAAGCTATAACTTTACCAGCATAAGAAATTCACCCTTAGCTATCATTACGAGATAATCACCTATACTATTCTAATCTTCTTAGGAGATCTTCGAGTATAGGCTACTTCATCATCCAAGCTTGATTAATCTTTAGACGAACTTCGTCTTCTCACAATGCTTGAATAATTCTTTCATAATATTGATCTTTGATTGAGGCTTGATCACGATATACTTCCATCACAAATATTCTTAATTGCTCGTAATGAATAAGTCCAATCTAAAAGACTAAACAAATAATTACGCGCAACGAGTATATACAATATAAAGCACTCTTGACATCATCAAAACATAAACATATATACTATATGGTTCAACAAATTCCCCCTTTTTGATGATGGCAAGCCTCCTAAAATTGTGACTAAGTATAAAGTTCCCCCTCAATATAATATCATTATCTTAATAATAAAGATCAACGCAAGATCAAGACGATTATCATAAAATCGAAACTTAAAGGACTTTAAGAGACAATTGATCTTGACAAGGAGCAAGCTTAGGTAGATGCTTACCATAGATGTTCTTTCCCCCTTTGTCATCATCGAAAAGTTAAGAACAAACATGAAATAACTAGAATAATATAAGCCGAGACAAGAGATAAGAACGATATAAGAAGCAAATAAACCACATATAAGCATAAGCATCTAGAAATTAAAGTAACATACAAACTTAAAAGAAAAACATGTCTAATGCCAATGGACCGTATGACAACATGTTTTAGAATTACTTGGGCCATAACCACAAGTAATATGCCAAAATGGGCCGAATAAGAGAGTTTGGAAAATACACCATTAGAGAATGAAAATAAAAGAAAGTTAATAATGGTAAGTGCTAAGTTTGGCAAAAGGCAAGGCAAAGTCAAATGTTACGGGTCTTATACGGGTTAACATAGTCGGGACGTGTGCGGTGTTCCAAAGCATCAAGGCGGTCAAATGAACTCCTCACAAGATTAGCGAGACTTTGAAGACTTTGTTCAAAGTTAAGAACCTTCAACGACAATGCCTTCGTGGCCTCCAAAGTAAGCGACTGATCGGCCGCCATAGCTTTCCCGTGCATTACTAACGCACCTCCTTGGCTAGTGAGAAAGGAGAGACGATCTCCATGAGGGAACACTTCCCCACGGATTGCCTTCAACTCCCTCTCAAAACCCAATAAACTTTTGTCAATCCCGTCCATCCAAGCATATACCCGAGCACAATCCAAACCTCCATCCGAGGACCGTGAAGTCCCAACCTGTGACAAAGCCGTGGCTAAGGTTGTGGATTGCTCCTCGAATTTCTCCATTAAAGAACCCATGAAACTTTCCAATTTAACACCCATAGCTCCCAAACCCGCATCACTATCAACCTTTTCAACATCCTTTAAAAGCACCAATTCGGGTCCATCAAACCAGAGACCCATCAACCTGATTAGCCGATCACACATGTAATCCTTTACACTACCACCGTAACTATCCCGTCCCACAATTTGTTTGATTTCTAACAACGTTGATACCCACATCCCATATGGAATATCAATAATGGTGGTACAAAATTTTTCCTTTGTGACCGTGAGACTCGTTTGAACAATACGGCTTAGCACAAGACTCGGCAAGTTAATTTTCTGGCCCTCCAACCACGAGTAAACAATAATCGCCTCATAACTCGATACCTTATCCCTTCCTCCCCTTCTCGGCACAATCGTGTTCCACAAGAAATTTGATTTTTGCCAAAAGAGGACGGACTATAATGTTTCCACCATCCGGCCTAACCTCCTCAAAATACTGTCTAATAGTTAATTGTTTCTCACTATCCATATTTGACCATTCAAGACTCGGGTTAACATCGATTCCATGATGAGGAACCGAAAAAGCAGTGCAAAAATCATCAACAGAGACTGTCACATCAACACCATTGACGGTCGCATGCAACATCCCTTTCCTAACTTTCCCTGTAGCGAAGAACTGAACAACCTCCACCGGGTATATAGGGCCCGACACTTGACTAATATGACCCTAACCTTGAAAATCAAGAAAGTCGACAAAAAATTTGAGAGACGGAATAGTTGTTAACCAAGACTTAGGGTAATACCTTCCTCCATGGATTGAATACGGCAAGACCCGAGACACAAGAACACTCTCATCTTTTGTCAACCGAACTCGATTCAACCCTTCTCTTGTCACGCTTTTCGAGGCTTCTCGAAACAGAGGTCTCGAAATACCATTCCTAACAATGACTTCGGGTTCATCAACCTCATTAACTTTATCTACAATAACCTTCTTCTTTCCCTTGAAAAGACGACGTCTTTTTCTCTCGGACACCGCATCATCCCGACCGTGAAACAGAGGAGGAGACAGTTGTGGGTGTGGTGAAGGAAAAGTAGAGGAATTAGGATTATTGGATGGTTGTTGTGATGGTTGATTATTTAGATTTCAGTGGTGTTGATTTCGGGTATTAGACCGAGTTTTTGCATGGGGTGTAGTCATGGTGAAGAAGATGGTTGAGAATGATGATGATGGTGATGTTTTAAAGATTTGTAAAATCTTTTGATAAGAGAAAAAGTAAAGGCAAGTGGGGTTATATGGGGTAGGATACACAGCTAGAGCATATATAGGGTAAAAGTCTAGGTTAGTCTAGTTTTAGGTAATTAGGTGAAGTAAATTGATTATGGTAAGTAAAGTAAGATAAGGAAAAGAGTTTTTATACGAGATTTTGTGGAGCAAAATAGAGAGATTTTTATACAATTTGGAAAGAAAAAGAATTGTGGTGTATCTCAAATTTTGGTAAAAGATAAAGTTTGTATGCCAAATAAATTCTAAGATACAAATAGACTATATACGATAAATAAATTTCTATAACGCAATTATTGATGTAACGGAATATAAAGACACAGTCATACAATCTTAATCTTTACTAGTCAATCATTAAGAGATTAAACACATATGAAAGCTTTGGTACCACTGATTAAACCAATTTCCAACCGTAAAGTCTCAAATCGTTCTCTAGCTAATGATTTTGTCAAAATGTCTGCCCATTGTTTCTCAGTACTACAAAATTCAAGTTTTATATTTCCTTTCTCAACATGGTCTCGAATAAAATGGTGTCTAATTTCAATATGTTTGGTACGTGAATGTTGTGCGGGGTTTTAGAAATAATGATCGCACTCGTATTATCACATAAAATGGGAATGCATCCTACGTCAACACCATAATCACGTAATTGTTGCTTAAGCCATAATAATTGAGTACATACCAGTTCTGAAGTGATATACTCGGCTTCAGCTGTTGAAAGGGCAACTGAATTCTGCTTCTTTGAACCCCACGTTATAATGCAAGGTCCAACGAATGTGGCAACACCTGACATACTTTTTCTGTCTAGAGAACATCCTGCGTAGTCGGCATCAGAATAACCGACCAGGTCAAAATTACACTCCATTGGATACCATAAATATAGCTTAGCCGTTCCAATTAAATATCGTAAGATCCTTTTTACGGCCGTCATATGCGACTCTTTGGGAGATGATTGATATCTCGCACAAACGCATACGCTAAACATGATATCTGGTCGACTTGCAGTTAAATATAGTAACGACCCTATCATCCCACGATAAGTTGTTTTATCAACAGGTTTACCGTCTTCATCTAAAATTAACTTCTTATCTGCAACCGTCGGAGTAGGCATAGCATGAGCATTTTCCATACCAAACTTTCGAATCAATTCCTTGATATATTTTTGTTGATGGATTTTTAATGCCTTCCTCAGTTTGTTGAATTTGCAGACCTAAGAAGATTTCAATTCTCCCATCATACTCATCTCGAACTCGGAAGTCATCAACTTAGAAAAATACTTCCACAAGCCTCGGTTGGTCGATCCAAAGATGATATCATCAACGTGGATTTGAACAACCAAAAGGTCAGAACCCTCGGATTTTAGAAATAAGGTTTTATCAACAGATCCTCTACTGAATCCACTGTCAAGTAAAAACTTTGATAATCTATCATGCCACACCCTTGGTGCTTGCTTTAATCCATATAGGGCTTTGTCTAATTTAAAGACATGGTCTTCAAATTTGCTATTCTTAAATCCAGGGGGTTGTTCTACGAAGACTTATTCCTATAGATATCTATTTAGAAATGCTGTCTTGACATCCATTTGGAAGAGCTTCATCCCTTTGTGAGCTGCGAACGCTATCAGAGGTCTAATGGCTTCAAGACGAGCAACAGGTGCGAAAGTCTCGTCATAATCTATTCTTTCTTGTTGATTATAACCTTGGACCACCAATCTTGCTTTGTTCCGAACGATGATTCCGGCATCATCTAGTTTATTCCTAAATACCTATCTTGTTCCAATAACAGATTGATTCTTAGGGCTAGGAACTAAATGGCAAACTTTGTTCCGTTTGAACTGTTGAAGTTCTTCTTGCATGGCTATAATCCAATCTGATTCTGCTAGAGCCTCATTGATATTTGTTGGTTCGATCATGGATAGAAATGAGTAGAATGAGCAGAAATTATTTAAGGACCGTCTCGTTTGAACTCCCTTCTTAATATTTCCGAGAATATTGTCCATTAGATGTGAGCTCTTGTATTTCCATTTAGTTGAAGTACTTGGTTCTTCATCATTATTTAAGCTAGACCCAATTTCATTTGGCTTACAATTTAAGGAAGTTCCCCCTGAATCCAATCCAGGTGTTGTAGTAGAGCCGTTTATAACTTCGGACTCTCTACCTTGATTTGGATTCAATGTTATAGTAACATCACCTATAACATTGGATTGAGAATCCTTATTTTGAGACAATGTTATAGTATCATCAACTATAACTTTGGTTTTCTCCTTTTTATCCTTAGAAGAATGATCAAGCTCATCATTTATCCCTTCAATCTCATGATCCTTCAATTCTAATTCCGGGGAATCGTCTCTAGAAAGACAAAAGTCAGGTTCGTCCAAGTCTTCTTCCTCATCCTGTAAGGGCTTATCAAACACATTATCTTCATCAAAAATAACGTGAACACTTTCTTCAATACAAAGTGTTCTTTTGTTGAAGACTTTGTAAGCCTTGCTATGATCCGAGTATCCTATGAAAATCGTCTCATCACTCCTAGGGTCAAACGTTCTTAACCTATTTTTACCATTATTGTGAACAAAATATTTACTCCCAAAACAACTAAGATGGGAGATGTTAGGTTTGCGACCTCTTAGGAGTTCAAAGGGGGTCTTCTTAAGAATAGGCCTTATCATAACACGATTATGGATATAACAAGAAGTACTAATGGCTTCAGCCCAAAAGTTACGAGGTAGACCACTACATAAAAGCATTGTACGAGCCATATCTTCAAGTGTTCTATTCATACGTTCAACGACACCGTTTTGTTGAGGAGTTCTTGGTACAGAAAAGTTATGTCCTACACCATTAACTCTACAATATTCTATAAAGGCTTGATTATCAAATTCAGTGCCATGATCCGTACGAATAGACACAAGGTTAGTCTTATATTTATTTTGAACAAGTTTCATAAGACAATTAAATTCATCAAAAGTCTCATCTTTTGAATGAAGAAAGATAGGCCATACATACCTTGAGTAGTCATCTACGAGAACAAAGACATACCTGGATCCTCCTTGACTTCTTACCTTCATAGGACCACAAAGATCCATGTGTACCAATTCCAAAGCTTGATTTGTGCTTACTACTCTTTTCGGTTTGAAAGATGATCTCACTTGTTTGCACCTAGCACACGTGTCACACATCTTTTCTTGGTCGAACTTGATCTTAGGTAACCCTTCAACCAAGTCCCACTTCTTGAGTTTGTTCATGGTTAGTGAGCTAATGTGGCCGAACCGTTTGTGCCACAAACAGGGATCATCAAGAGTAACTTTTATGCACGTAAAAGAGTAAGTAGGCACAGTATTTAAATCTACCATATACACATTCCTTTTCCTATAGCCTTTAAGAATAACATTGCTTGTTCCTTCAATTATAATGCGACATCCATCAGTATGAAAAACAACTTTATTACCTTTGTCGCATAGTTGAGATATGCTAAGCAAGTTATGCTTTAGACCATCCACTAGATAGACATCACTGATCGCGTGTGACTTAGAAATTCCAATTTTGCTCACACCAATCACTTTACCCTTCTTGTTGTCCCTAACCGTCACCTTTCCTCCGTTGAAAGGTTTGAGTGAAAGACACAAATTCTTATTTCCAATCATATGTCTTGAGCATCCACTGTCAAGGTACCATTGATTGTTTTCTTTCACTATTACCTACAGAAAGGATTAGATACAGTTTTTAGGTACCCAAGTTAGGTTGGGTCCCTTATGATTAGTTACTCTATATACCAAATCCTTTCTTACCCAAACTTGTCTAATGGTCATTTTTCTAAAACTTCGGTAACTTTTATTAGGAGGAGTTATAGGTTTAGGTATTTCTCTTGGTCTAGGGGTTTCTCTAGGTCTAGGAATTTCTCTAGGTCTAACATGTCTGTTTTTCTTGTGATTAGGCTTGCTTTGTTTAGGTCGACAAGGAGTTTGTGAAGTGCTAGGTTTATTGGTATAGTCAAACACCATGTCATAGAACCAACGAAAGTTGTTATTTCTTTGTTCGTTAGGTTCATCTATAGGGGATTCATCATCCTCGGCTCTTGTGTCAACCGTTTTAGCATGGTCGGTATTTTTCCGTATATCATGCGCTCTTTTGACGCAATTGTCTTGGATGTGACCTGTATGACCACAGTAATTGCAAATCAGATATTTAGGAAGATCAGCATATTTCCTTTTTCTAAAATCAAAATCCGAAGGTGTTGATTTGCATTTAGAGTGATCTCTATGGCTGTAGCACTCATGTCCTAACCCCATCTTCATATTATTGTCAGACTGTTCGGTTAGAAAGTTTAGGACTTTTGTGCTACCTTCCCACTTATCATGGACTTTTCTAGCATGTAAGAGTAAGTCTTTTAGGGTTTTGATTTCTTCTTGACATTTCGTGTGATCTAAGTCGTTCTCCTTCTTAAAATTGTCACGAAAGTCTTGGAACCTTTTGTTAAGAATAAGTACAACATCTGAGTGTTGTTTTTTAACATTGATCATGTTAGTTTTAGATTCTTTTAATTGCTTTGAGAGAGAATCTATCTCTTTCTTTTGGTCTAAGATCACTGCTTCATTAGATGTGACCTTAGCCTCTAAAAGTTCTTTGGCTTTTCTAAGTTCTAAAGTTATAGCTTCATTAGCTATAACTTTGGCTTGAAGGTGCTTAATATTAAGCTTTAGGTCTGAAGTTATAGCTTCATTAGCTCCTTGGACTCTAATTCTTTCTTTTCAGCCATAGCATTATCTAATGTTGTAGCTTTATCAGCTGTAAGTTTAGATTTCAGCTTCTTAGCTTTGGCCTTTAGATTATGATTCTTCTCTGCAATATCAAGAATTTGTTCCTTCAGATCTTTTAATTCCAAATCCTGTTCATGACATTTATCGAGGGATTGCTCAAAAAATTCAATTAGGGCAGTTTTAGATAATTTCTTAACGCATTTTTTTAGTTCCAGATAACTTACCTCTTCATCGTCATCTTCGTCCGATTCTCCAAGAAAGCAATAATTTGAATGTGAGTTGGTGCTTTCATCGTCGCTGTCGGAGATTAAGTCAAGACTGATGCTGCTGAGACAAAGGTTGGCTACTTCGTCATCTTTAGATCCTTCATCATCTTCTGAGTCAAGATCTCCCCAGCATGAAGCCATCATTACTTGTTTGAACTCTTTATTTGTCTTCTCGCGTTTCGCCTTGTCCTTGATTTTCTCCCATGTTGGACAATCCTTGATCATTTGATCAGATTCTTCACACTTGAAGCAACCTCTGTTTGCAAATGATGATTTTGATTCTGTTACTTTCTTATTGCACGACTTGTTGTTGTTGTAAGATGATTTTGCTTGTTTGTTTCGAAAGATTCTATTCTTAAAACGGCGTGCAAAAAAGACGGTTTCATCTTCTATATCGGAGTTGATATCTTCGCTTTTCAGAGCCATACTTTTACCTCTGCTTGGTTCATCATCATCCTTATTAAGAGTAATTTTATGAGCCATGAGAGCACCAATGAGTTCTTGGTAGGATAGGTTTTCAAGATCTCGTGATTCCTCCATTGCTGTGACTTTGGCACGCCACTTTTTAGTCAGGCTCCTAAGAACCTTCCTTGCAATGTCCTCGGTATTGAACTTCCTTCCTAGGTTTTTCAGTTCGTTTATTATACTTGAAAAACTTGCAGACATGCTATCCAACGACTCATTAGGCTCCATAATGAATAGTTCGTATTTCTGCATTAGCAGATCTATACGGTGCTTCCTACAAATGGAAGTACCTTCATAAGCTAGTTCAAGCCCATCCCATATCTCCTTGGCCGTTGAACACGAAGAGAACTGATCGAACTCTGTTGAGGTCATGCCGTTTTGCAATAGACTTATTGCTTTAGAGTTCTTTTCGGCTTTCATGTAGTCGGCCTCGACATAGTCGTCTTCCTTCTTCTCATAGGTAGTGCCTTCAGCGGATGCAACTTGGATTTTGTGCGGTCCGCTTTGGATAATCCTCCAACACTCCCAATCATGACCTTTCATATAGTGAGTCATCATGTTTTTCCATAAACCGTAATTCTTCCTATCAAAGACGGGACACTTGAGGTATTTGGAATCCATTTATCACATGATAGGCAGCGGAATATAAAGCAATAAGATAAATAAAGATAGATAGATCAGCCTCTTTGCGGTTAGCTAACCAAGAGCACGAGGCTCTGATACCAATTGAAGAGTCTATCGATTCAAAATACTCAAGAGGGGGGGGGGGGTGAATTGAGGATTTAAAACTTTTACTACTTTTTCAATTGTATGAATATAATTAAATATTTAAAGTTTATTGGTTAAACTTTAACTAATTAACTAATGAATGAGCAAGAATAAAATAAACGAACGAACAAAAGATAAAGAGACACACGGTTTTTGAAGTGGTTCAGTTTCACAAATCGAAACCTACGTCCACTATTCTCGATTAATAAATTTAGTACCTTTCTACGGATTACAAATTTACTAACCCAACTCGTACAACAAACTCTAGTTGTAACTCAATGAGTACCGTTAAATACTCGACTGACTAACTTACGCTAATAAGAAAGCACTAATGATTCTTGCAAAGGTTCACGTTAATGAACAAGTAAGAAATCTATTGAGCACTATTATCTTATAATGATAACTAACAAACGAATATACGAGTTTATAAACATACGACCTTTTTCGAAAATAGCAAATCGGTTTTCTTGCTTTTGAAACACACGGTTTTGCTCTTAAAAATAAAATCAATTTTATACTTAAAGGTCTTACTTTCAAATGTTGCAAGATGTAAAGTATTTATAGTGAAGAATGAAGCATGCCTCACGGTTTAGTCAAAAACCCTAATGGCCGAAATAAAGATATGTAAACAAATCATATCTTTTAATATTTATTTCCTTAAAACCCAAAGAGATAATAAAAGATATTGCAAAAGATAGAATATAAATTATCCTTATATTATCTTTTCCATAAATATTAAGATATGATAAGATTTTCATAATAAAAATATCTTTATCATAAATCACCATATCAAGTTAAATATAAAAGATATAGTAAGATAATTCTAGAGAATAAGATCTTATCAAAAGTAATCTTTTATACCTTAGGTTGCACGAAACAACAACAACTCATAAGCCTCGTTTTTCATGACAAACCCTAGCTCGAAATTAGGTTTAGATTTTTAAGGTTTAGGAGTATCCTATATTAAAACCCTAATTAGTAATATGGCTCAACTCAGAAGTTGATCCAACATGATTACTAATTATACGTTTAACATAAATCAAACTGTAATACCTCTCAAATTTTATTGTGTCATTATTTTCTAAATTCGAACTTCGGGGCGAAGTTCCTTTTAAGGGGGAAAGATTGTAATATCCCAAATATTTTGTTTTTCTCGAGTTTTACTTTGATGATGTATTTTTGTGAGTTTAATAATAAAATATGAAACGTCACTTTTGTTTAGAATTGGAAAGAAGTCTTTTGGTAATTTTCTTTGAAATATATACTTTTAGCCCTTTCAGTTTTAAACCCTAAGTTTATATATACACGGTGTAGTGCATGTCAAGCATCCTTTCAAGTCTCCTTATATCTCCTTGTTCTTGCTATGTACTTTGTAGAAAAATCAAACACAATTTCCATGCCTTTATTCCTTTTTTTCCATTAGCATAGATGAACTTTTGATGGCCCCGACCAAATTAAATACCTTTGAATTGATCATTCTTTTCACGCATACGAAGCATTGGTGAACAATTGTTTTATTGATTCTCAAGTTAAGGTAACACGATTTTACTGATCCTATTACTCTTATTATTGTTTGGGGTTATATGAATTTTATGTTAATTGTTATTAACGTAGTGTAATTTATGTGCTAACTCAATTGGGTGATAAATTATGTGGATTATTGTATATTAGTAGTAATTGTATACTATTAATTATTTTGGTAAATTGTTGATATATGTGAGATGGGTTGATTCGTAGAGTGCTCTGAGTGTAGCATTGTGAGTTTGTGATCACTTCTAATGAATTATTATTAGTAGATTGTAAGGATAACGATGGCCAGTGAGCAATGGCAAAGGATTAGTTTCAATGTTGAAATCACGAGATATGGTAATCTGGAGTATAGCTAATGGTTAATATAATTAGTTCATCGTATTGTCTGACCTTGATAATGGTTTTTAGCGAATTGGCTTCCTAAGTATTGGGTTGTGAATGGTTTTAGTATTGTGTTTAATTTGTCGTATTCTTTGACCTTGACTCGTGGGTGAGTCGCTTAGAGGTATACTCTAAGTGTTGAGCAGTTCCTTTAAAGGAATTTGACAATATCGATATTGAAATTGAGATGGAAATCTGGTTACTGGTATTGAGTTATGAGTTATGGGGCCTTTGAGCCGCGTTATGTTTACGGTCCAGTGCGACCATGGTTACTGAGATTATTTGAGTTTGAAATCGATGTTAAGATGGAAATATTGTTTTGCAGTTTTGATCCGCCAGTTCACTCACCCCTTGTCTTGTCTTTGGGTCGACGATGATAATACGATATCTGGTTACTATGGAGTATTATATTATGAGACGGAGTAATGAGTGAGATGGAGTAGAGAGTTGAAATTGGATTAATTATTGGGACGAGAGTGTCTATTATATTGTGGAGTAGCTTTGAGCTTGAGATTAGTTAATGGGGAGTGTTTTTATTATTCTCTGTGTTTATTTTTATTTTTACATGTATGTGTTTCCACGCCATGACCAAAAACTACTCTGCTTATATTGAGGTATTATCTGTTACTCAGCTTTCCGGCTGACGTGTTTTCTCCCTTTTGGGCTACTCGTCATAGGGGTAGTTCCTTTCTATCTTCAGGTTTTATTTCAGGTTACTTCCGCTGCAGTTTAAAAGGATTTATATTTCAAGAGAAGATTTTTATTAAAGCTTTATAAAGTTTTGGTTCCATTTTGTATTCTTTTATTTTTAAAAGAGATTGTAATAAGAGACTTTGTATATTAATTATAATCTCCTTGTATTTCGGCCATTTTTGTATGTAAAAGTTAGTTTTAATTTAGCCGAAAATCAGGGGTGTTATACAAACTCCGTATTAAACCGGGCTTATCTAATAAATACTTTTGCTAAAACATTTAAAAAAGACAAAAACATTTTTCAAAAACATTTTTCAAAACATTTTAAGTCGTGTAGTATAAACTCAGCATCTCAATGTTATAGTACAAGAGCTATAACATTGAGCTCTTTTACTAGTAATGTTATAGCTGCCAAGCTATAACTTTACCAGTGTAAGAAATTCACCTTAGCTATCATTACGAGATAATCACCTATACTATTCTAATCTTCTTAGGAGATGTTCGAGCATAGGCTACTTCATCATCCAAGCTTGATTAATCTTTAGACGGACTTCGTCTTCTCACAATGCTTGAATAATTCTTTCATAATCTTTATCTTTGATTGAGGCTTGATCACGATATACTTCCATCACAAATCTTCTTAATTGCTCGTAATGAATAAGTCCAATCTAAAAGACTAAACAAACAATTACGCGCAATGAGTATATAAAATATAAAGCACTCTTGACATCATAAAAACATAAACATATATACTATATGGTTCAACAGAGATCTCGGTCGAGTTTCTGAGGGCAGAACTAGATATTTCACAACCAACAATCACGACTTTATAATCAATTACTTGGAAAACGAGTATCTAACCAACTACCAACTCCAGGTCTTAATGACCTCAACAATATGGAAAAACAAGTATTGCCCTTATGGCCGATTACAATCATCCCAAATAAAATGAAATGTCAAGTACGATAAGAAACCATCAAAATATCCAACAAAGAAAACAATATAAATCAAAATGGAGCTCAGATGTCCACATCCTGGTCCATGTCCTCGCCGCCACCGGTGCCGGATGTCCCATCTCTCTGGCATGCTCCTTTTCAGTAGCCACCACAGGTCCACCTCCCTGTCCCATCAAACTGGCTACTGTAGTTAGCTCCTAATGGTCCAGCGAGGCAACCATACTCGTAGCTCTCCGGGGCTCTCCACATAGAACGATCCATCTTATAGCTATGGAACACCCCGGTGTCATCTCCCAGTCCCTTCCACCATACCGGCTGAGCAAGATCAGTCCCTATCCCCTGCTGATGTGCCATCTCATGCATGTTCCTCAACACCAGCGTGGTACAATCCGCTCTATAAGCTCACTGATCTGCAACATAGGGTCATGGACCATAGGGTAGAGTGAGTACTTGGTCGGGTAGAAGCTCAGTATGGCAAGCAAAGGCTCGATCTCTACCTCTCCGGTCATACTCCCTCCACGGTGCTCGCGAGGTGCCGGGACAGTCGTTTGCTTATTAGAAGTAGTGACCGGCTCATGCAAGTCTAGAAGGATCTCGGGGTCGATCAGATAGTACTGGGGCTGAGACCGAGGGTCTCCACTACCTGGGTCATACTCCTCTAGGTGGTTCATCACCAGTCAGTTCTCCGGATCATGAAGTCTCATCCACGTGGTCCCCTTTACCCTCCAAGCTAAGGTCCTGTCAACTAGCTTCCTAAGCCACTTAATGTGGCAGCAGTAGTGCTCATCTATGGTGGGAGAAGTCTTAAACAAACCAGTTCCCAACGCCGAAGGAGCTTTAAAATCGCTCCGTCTATAGCCTAGGCGGGTCACTATGGCTCCACAACTCAGATAGCGGCTCTTGGAGCGAGCCATACGTCCCAAACTGGCACACACAACCCCGAGAGCACTATAGTAAAAGCTCTTCCTCCTAAGGGGGTTAAGGTAGGACACTAATAACATTACCTCGTGGGAGTTTAACTTACTGACATCATTTCGACCAAACAGCAAACAAGTCATCATCCTCAGAAACATGCGAAGAGACACATGTTGGACATTGTTAGTCAACATGGCACTCGAGGTAGGGGCGGGTCGGCCGGTAAGATAAGGTAGGAAGTGGGGTTCCCTAATCTGGGTCACCACATCACTAATGTATCACTCCTTCTCAGTCTTTAACCCGAGATGTTCAGCAAACTGGTCAAGGGTTAACTCGTGGTCGCTGTTCAGAAGACAGAAACTAACTGTCTTTCCCTTCATATAATACTCAAAAGAACATTAAAAAAATCTAGGGCGAGGAACGTGTAAGACATTTTACGAAGGTGGTATAACCCGTCCATCCCCAAAAATCTCGAATGTATGAGTTATATCCAATTCCACACCCAATTCCTTTAGGATCTCCGGGTCATCACAATGGATCGACCTCATGGTACGACCCATTAGGGCTATGTGCCCGCTGGTTAAAGTTAGCAAGGATTACGGATGGGTACCTGTCAACTTGAGGGACAGGCGACTCTTCACTTGATTGGCCTTCTTCAATCACGACATTAGCGCGAGTCCTCTTCTTAGGAGGCGCTCTAGCTTTCGGCATGCTTCAAAAATACAAGTTAAACAATAATTTTCCGGAAATTACACCATAATAAGTGGGATTTTTCAGTTTTTATACTTTTAAGACGGAGTTTTAAGACAAATTTTTCTATCAAAAGGCATGAAATATCAACTTAGTAAAACATTACCACCATTAATTTTTCTATCAAAAGGCATGAATTTGATCATTCCAAATGTTTAAAAGAAATTCAATCTTTAAAGGATCTTCTCCTACACGCTAGAATGGTTCATGATAAGTGGGAAAGAAGCACGAAAGTCCTAAATTTTTTAACTGAGCAATCAGACAACAACATGAAAATGGGTTTAGGACATGAGTGCTATGGTCGTAGAAACCACTTTAAATGCAAACCAACTCCTTCCGAACAAGACTTTAGGAAGATAAAATATGTCAGTTTACCTGAATACTTGATTTGCAATTATTGTGGTCATATGGAACATATTCAAGACAACTGTGTTAAACACTCGCAATATCTACGCAAAGGCATTCAATTTCTTAAAGCGTCTAACACAGTAGTTGAAGAACTCAATGTTCCCACAGATGAACCTAACTTGAATGAAGAAAGAAACAATAACTTCTGGTTGTCTTGTGATATCAGTTTTGAATACAAGAAGAAAGGCAATGAACCTAGACAACCAAAAAAGTCTAAAGAGTCTCATAAGACTAAGGCTCCTCCTAAGAAATCACGTGAAACACCTCGAGCTTACCCTAAAGCTAGGACATCTCTAATCCAAACCCAACCGTCTACCAAAAGAAAAACTGTTAGATAAGTCTGGGTTAGAAAAGATCTAATCTTTAGGGTAAGTAACACTAAAGGACCCAACCTTGCTTGGGTACTTAAAAGCTGTCTTTAAATGGTTTTGCAGGTTGTGGTGAAATAAAATAATCAATGGTACCTTGACAGTGGATGCTCAAGGCACATGACTGGAGATAAGAATTTGTTTCTTTCATTAGAGCCCTTTGATGGAGGTAAGGTTACTTTTGGTGATGATAAGAAAGGAAAGGTTATTGGTATTGGTAAAATTGGTATATCTTCTTCTCATGCTATTGATGATGTTTATCTAGTTAGTGGAATCAAGGTTAGTATCTCTCAATTATGTGACAAGGGAAATAAAGTTGTTTTTCATTCAGATACTTGTCGTATTATAATTGAAGGAACAAGGAGAGTTATCTTAGAAGGTCAACGTAAAAGGAATGTCTACATGATTGATTTGAATGCTATTCCTACTAATTCCTTCACATGCATGAAAGCTAATTTAGATGATCCTTGCTTATGGCACAAAAGATTTGATCACATTAGTTCTCCTATTTTGAATAAACTCAAGAGATGGGACTTGGTTGAAGGGTTACCTAAAATCAAGTTTGATCAAGAGAAGATGTGTGACACGTGTTCCCGTTGCAAGCATGTGAGATCGTCCTTTAAGCCTAAGAGAGTGGTTGGCATAAATCAAGCCTTAGAACTCATACACATGGATCTATGTGGCCCAATGAAGGTAAGAAGTAGAGGCGGATCCATGTATGTCTTCGTTCTAGTTGATGACTACTAGAGCTATGTATGGCCTATATTTTTGCATTCTAAAGATGAGACTTTTGATGAGTTTGTTTGTCTTATGAAACTCATTCAAAATAAATATAAAACTAATCTTGTCTCTATTCGTACGGATAATGGCATCGAATTTGATAATCAAGCTTTCATAGAATATTGTAGAGCTAATGGTGTAGGACATAATTTTTCTGCACCAAGAACTCCACAACAAAATGGTGTCGTTGAACGTATGAATAGAACTTTGGAAGATATGGCTCGCACTATGCTTTTATGTAGTGGCTTACCTCGTAATTTTTGGGCCGAGGCTATTAGTACTTCATGCAATATACACAACCGTGCTATGATTAGACCTATTTTAAACAAAACTCCTTATGAACTTCTTAGGAGTCGAAAACCTAATATCTCTCATTTACGTTGTTTTGTAAGTAAATGTTTTGTTCACAACAATGGGAAAAATAGGTTAAGTAAGTTTGACCCTAGAAGTGATGAGGCTATTTTCATTGGTTATACTAATCATATTAAAGCATATAAGGTTTTTAATAAAATAACCTTGTGCATCGAGGAAAGTGTTCATGTTATTTTTGATGAGAATAATGTGTTTGATAAAGCTTAACAAGATGAGGAAGAAGATATGAACGAACCTGATTTTCGTTTTTCTAGAGATGATCCTCCAGAGCTGGATGAAGAAGATAAAGAAATTGAATGCACGAATGATGAACGTGGAGATCATTCAAATTAAAAGGGAAAGAGAGCTGAGACTATAGTTGATAATACTATAACCTCCTCTTAAAACAAGAATTCGAAAATTGAAGTTATACCTGATGAAGCTATAACTTCAAATCCAAACCAAGGTATAGAATCTAGGGTTATACCTAATTCTATTATAACACCAGGATTGAACTAAGGGGGAACAATTATTGGATCTTAGTCATTTGAAGAAGGTGAGCCCAATTCAAGTGATAATGATGTGCCTCCAGCTTCTAAGAAATGGAAATATAAAGATTCTCATCGCATGGAGAACATTCTTGGAAATATAAGGAAAGGTGTTCAAACACGTAGGGGTTTAACAACTTTTGCTCCTTATAATCCTTTCTCTCCACCATCGAACCTACCAATATCAAAGAAGCCCTTACTGAACCAGATTAGATTATCGCTATGCAAGAAAAGCTTCTTCAACAGTTCGAACAGAATAAAGTTTGGCACTTAGTTCCAAGACCTAACGACCGATCTGTCATTGGTACAAGATGGGTGTTTAGAAACAAGGTGGATGACACGGGAGTTATTGTGCGAAACAAGGCTAGATTGGTTATACAAGGTTACAATCAACAAGAAGGGATTTATTATGATGAGACCTTCACTCCCGTTGCTCATCTTGAAACTATTAGACTATTAATAGCTTTTGCAGCTCACAAAGGAATGAAATTATTTCAAATGGACGTTAAGACTACATTTCTTAAGGGTTATTTGAAAGAAGAAGTCTTTGTAGTGCAACCTCCAGGATTTCTGGATATCAAGTTTCAAAACCACGTTTATAAATTAGATAAAATTTTATATGGTTTGAAACAAGCTCCCAGAGCTTGGTACGACAGATTGTCCAAATTTTTACTCGATAGTGATTTTAAAAGAGGATTTGTTGACAAAACCTTGTTCCTGAAATCCGAGGGTTCCGATTTATTAGTTGTACAAATTTACGTTGATGATATTATTTTTGGATCAACTAATAATAGTTTGTGTAAGTATTTGTCAGATTTGATGACTTCAGAATTCGAAATGAGTATGATGGGAGAACTCAAGTTCTTTCTAGGACTTCAAATCCAACAAACAAGTGAAGGAATTTTGATTCACCAACAAATATGCATCAAATAGCTAATCATGAAATTTGGTATGGAAAACTCTCATCCAAAGGCCAATACAATGGTCACAGATAAGAAGTTAACCAAAGACGAAGATGGTAAGTCTGTTGATGAAACGACTTATCAAGATATGATTGGCTCACTTGTTTATTTAACTGCAAGTCGTACAGATATTATGTTTAGTGTATGCGTATGTGCTCGATTTCAATCATGCCCAAAAGAATCGCATATGAAAGCAGTTAAGAGAATATTGAGGTATTTAATTGTTACATCCAAATTATATCTGTTGTATCCTCTTGAGTGTAATTTCGATCTCATAGGGTAGATGCATATTATGCAGGTTGTTCTGGTGTGGTTGTTATCGTGTGTTATGTCATTGTTACTACCAACCAAAACAATATTTATAACTTCACAAACTACTCTTAGTAAAGAGGTAAGTAAAGGGGATCCCAAGGGACGGCTATCGATTTAAGATTTCAATTGCATGTAGCTATGTCTTAGGGTCTCACAAATTGGGTTGAGATGAGATGTAGTCTAAACTAATCAACAAGATGAATGTAAAATAATGAAAGCAAATTAAAGCAATTAAAGGGGTTTCTAAACAATTGATTAAAGGCACTAGGGTGTCATGGGTTCATAGGGGATTCATGGAAATAGATCATATAAACATGTTCTCAATTAGAAGCAAGCAATTTATTGTTGTGATGGGACTGAGTTAGTGTATATCTTACAATCACTAGGAAGATTTAGGTCCCGGAGCCGAGTCGATCAAGACTTTACAACACCTACAATTCGACTTAGTCTCTTCCTATTCAACTCTATGCATGGTCTAACAAGGCTCGAGTTGGTTTATGTCTTACAAACCTCATTGAAAAGATAAGAGATGGGTAAAAAATGCAAGGCTTCATAGTCTAGCATTTCATCAAACATAACATGTGCATAGGTTGAAATCACAACAAGCAAGCAATTTAATTATGAAAACATATTAGATTAGCATAGATCAATTCCCAAGTTTGTTTCCCCTAATTCCCCAATAAACCTAGCTAAAGGACTACTCACTCCTTATCAAGTCTAGTATGCTAATAAGGTTGTCAATCATACTAACAGAGCAAAACATGATGAATAAATGATGTGATTAACAATAATTAAGCAAGGGTAAAAGAGATTATACCTACTTGAGATGATCCAATAATAAAGCAAAGAATAATAGAAGTAAATTTGATGATTGATAGAAGGTTGTCAATCCTGCAATAAACCAAAATAATCTTCTAATTACCCAACTAAAACTAAGAACAACTGAGAGATTAAGGAAAGATTAAGATGTGATTAATATTGAAATGTGTATTACAACTTTGATTAAGACTAAATTAAGAGAATGATTATGATAAGATAATTCTAAGATAGTACAATAGGGTATTTATACTAAAATTAAGTACAAGGATTAGGGTTACTAAGGGCTTAAATGACGATTAAGACTCCTAAGAGAAACTTGGTAATTTTGCTCCTCTCGAGGGACATGCGCGGATCATGCTGCAACTCCCAAGGGAATCCGCGCGTCCTCACTTGGACCACGGTTGGTCCTATAAGAAGATCCGCTTGGGCTGTCTTGGAGACGCTGATGTGACTCATATTTGAGCATCTTTAGTCCCCGAATTAGCCTCGTTCCTATGCTTTTTAGTGCATAATTGGGTCATTTACTATCTTTAGTCTTTCGTTTTACATATTCTTTGAGGTTTTGATCCCTTGGTAGGAAAGGAGTAAGAACCTTACATTTTCATGGCAAAATGGAGCTAAATTGATCGAATTCAATGACCAAGCATCAAAGGGAAGACAATGCTAGTAGGCTTATGTAGATAATTGGCCAATGGCGAAAGGATCCTTGCATCTCCAACTAGATCCTTGAGGATTGTTGAAGAAAGAAAAGAAGAGAAGTGACTGCCCAGCAATCCGAGCGTCGCAGTGCCCAGGACGAGCGTCGCCCTGCTACAGTCCGAGCGTCCGTGCTCAAGAAGCTCGTCATGAGGCCTTGTGATCCGAGCGTCCCGACCCCCAATCCGCTCGGATTCCTTTCCAGTGCCAACCGTCTCAACTGCCTAGCCGATCGGGACGAGCGTACTCCATAAAGACTACCAAAACGGATATGCGCATCTCCTTGGAGAGGAGCACTTCCTCCACTTTTCTTAAGGGTCTTAATCGTCATTTAAGCCCTTAGTAACCGTAATTAATGTACCTAGTCCTTAGTAAAAATACCCCATTGTACTAATTAGATTATCATGTTCTTCTTATGCATTCTTAATCTCATCTTAATCTTGTAATCAACTCTTAATTTAGCATTAATACAAATCTCATTTCTTAATCATTCGTTAATTTCTCTATTGTTCATCATTTATTTTGGGTAATTGAAGATTATTTGGGTTTATTTGGAGGATTGACAACCTTCCATCAATCATCAAGTACTTCTATAATTATTTGCTTTATTATTAGGAATCATCTTTATAGGTATAATTCTCTCTTAATCCTTTTTAATTATTGTTAATCATCTTCATTTGTTCATCATGTTTTGCCTTGCAAGTATGATTGATAACCTTGTTAGCATGTTAAAATTGATAAAGAGTGAGTAGTTTCCTTAACTAGGGTCAATGGGGAAATAGGGGAAGCCAACATGGGGATTGATTCATGCTTAATCTAATATGTTTTAATAATTAATTTGCTTGCTTGTTGTGATTTCAACTTATGCACATGTTATGTTTGACGAAATGCGAGCCTATGAATCCTTGCATTTTTTACCCATCACTTACCTTTTCAATGGGACTTGTAAGATATAAACCAACTCGAGTCTCATTAGACCATGCATATAGTTGGATAGGGAGGATTAAGTCAACTTGTAGGTGTTGTACAATCTAATCGATTCGGCTCCGGGACCCAAACCTTCCTAGGGATTGTAAAATATACACTAACACGATCCCATCACAACAATAATTGCTTGCATCTAGTAGAAAACATGTTTGTATGATCAAATCCCATGAATTCTTTATGAACCCATGACACCCTAGTACTTTTAATCATTTGTTTACATCTCATTTTAATCATCTTGCTTGTTTTACTTACATTGTTATTTAGCTTAGTTGATCTCCTACCTCAACCCAAATTGTGACACCCTTAGACATGACCATTTGCAATCGAAAATCCTACATCAATACCCGTCCCTTGGGATCCGACCTTTACTTACCTCTTTACTAAAGGTAGAGTATTTTGTGAAGTTATAAATATTGTTTTGGTCTAGGTAAATTTTGACGACGAGTAACAAAAGCGACGAACCAGACGCTCAGATCCTGGCTCTGGGACGCTCGTCTGGAGCTCTGGACGCTCGGATCCTGGCACAGGTTTCTTCTCTTGGTTTGGCTTCCTAACAATCTGTGGAGATTGTTTTAGAGATGCACGGATCTTTAATCATTGCCCATTTAGTCCCCTAATTGAGCCCATTTTTCATACTATTATAACATTTCATAGCCATTTTATCCGTCAAATGCTTTCTATTTTGCTTTCCTAGTGCATTTCGTATGTTTTGTAGGAAAGAAGATAATTAGGCGAAAATTCCCGTCTCTCGTGCATATTTGGAAGTTTTTTGATGATATTGGATAGACTAGTATGAAGAGGAGGCAAAAATGATGACCAATGATGTAGGAATAAAGAGTATATAGAAGGATCATAGGCTTAAAAGCAAGGATGACGAGAAGGAAGCCATTACATAAAGAAATTGCGCGGAACCCAAACCAAGAGTTGCTCATTTGGCTCTGAAATTATTCTAGATGAAACAGCGTCGAAAAATAAAGTGGTCTAGGCTTTTGAATCACTCCAATAGGAGTCCGGATGAGGAAATGACGTCCGTTTTACGATCCGAGCTCAAATTGACAAGCTGTCCGCCAATCCGCGCGTCCCGAGACTCAAGACGCTCGTCCCCAGACCCAAGACGAGCGTCTCCCCTTCAAGACGCCCGTCTTCCTTTCCTATTATCCGAGCGTCTCCCCTCCAAGACGAGCGTCTTCTCCCCTCATAATCCGAGCGTCTCCTCCACGATCCGCTCGGATCACAGTCCAGGGAGCCCGTGCCTATTCTCCAGACGCTCGGGACGAGCATATTGTGGCGGGACTAGCAACGTGATATGCGCATCTCCTTCGAGAGGAGCATTTCCCTACTCAACACTAAGCAATGCTATTTACTAATCTACCCTTGCTTAACCTAATGATGTACTACTATATATACTCCAATTGTAATAATCAAAAGGACCAAGCTCTCTTTGCTAGAAAAAAATCCTCTTAGATTAGATTAGGAGTAGATTATAATAGATTAATCTCAATCATTCCACAAAATTACACATTAATCTTTCCTTAATCATTGTTCAAGTTTATTATTGGGTAATTGAAGATTATTGGGTTATTATTGGGAGATTGACAACCTTCCATCAATCAATCAAGTTCTCTTCTTTTATTCTTTGCTTTATATTTGGATCATTCCTAAGTTGGTACAATTCCTTTACTCTTTACTCTTTATTGTTTATTTCCTCATTGTCTTATCGTGTTTATACTTGTTATAATGATTGACACCATTGATGACATGTTTCCCATGATAATGAGTGAGTAGTCTTTTAGCTAGGATTAATGGGAAATTAAGGGAAACCAACATGGAGAATGATTCATGCTTAATCTAATATGTTCACATAATTTATTCGCTTGCTTGTTATGATTTCAACTTATGCACATACTTTGTTTGATGAAATGCGAGCCTATGAATCCTTGTATTTTTTACCCATCACTTTTCTTTTCAATGAGGCTTGTAAGACATAAACCAACTCGAGCCTCATTAGACCATGCATAGAGTTGAATAGAAAGGACTAAGTCGACTTGTAGGTGTTGTACAATCTAATCGATTCGGCTCCGGGACCCAAACCTTCTTAGGGATTGTAAGATATACACTAACTCGATCCCATCACAATAATAAGTGCTTGCTATTTAATTAAGAACATGTTTGTATGATCAACTCCCATGATTCCCCTATGAACCCATGATATCCTAGCACTTTTAGTCATTTGTTTACATCTCTTGATTTATTGCTTGCTTTACTTTATTGCTTCCATTAGTTTAGAACACAACTACAAACCCCAACAATTGTGACACTAGCATAAATTGAGATAGATAGACTTAGAACCCAAAGCACACCGTCCCATGGATCGACCTCGACTTAGCCACTAACTAGTTGTTTGTTGAGAATTATAAATGTGCTTGATTGGGATACACGACGACACCTTCCATCAAAATGGCGTCGTTGCCGGGGACGGTGTTATGTGATTAAGTTTTTACTTGTTTGTCTATTTTTATTTGTGCTTTAATCTTGAGGAACTTGTTCCTCAAGGTTCGTTTTTACCGTTTTATTGTAGTTTCCATGTTTGTAGTTGTATCTTTATCTTGACTATGATGATGACCCAAGACTTGGTACATGGAGTATGTGGTGGATCTTTTGAGTATGACTATGGGTACGGGGAGTTTGAGGAGCAAGTCAACATAAACCTACCTTACTACTCATACAATGAAAATCCTAACTACTACCCCAAATTTTCCAACCAAAATCACCACATCCAATATCCACAACAACCACCCACCCAATACCCACTTTATAATGAATTTCAATTGCCACAATACAACCACTTTCACACCTACCCACAACAAGAAGATGTGCCCATTCAAAATGTGATTTTCCAAATGATGGGAGATCAACAAAATTTCTTCAAACAAGTGCTAGAGGAGAGCCAAAATAGGGACAATGTTCTTCAAAGCATTGTTATCCATGGTGAGGAGTTGGAAATTCAAATTGCCCAAATGAAAGAAGCCCAAGTAACTACTCCTCACCATTCCTTAGACATTGATCATGAATGCGAGTTTGAAGGAGTTACCTTTGATGAGAAATGGGAAGAGCCAATCTCCTTGAGCTCTTGTGAGTATGAAAGTGTGGTATTTGATGAACAAGACATGAGGTTGAGTAAGCCAAATACTCTTAGCCTTTATGAGTATGAAGGTATGTCTTTTGATGTGAATATTGAGATGGTGGAGGAAGAATTAGTGAAGAAAAGTGAAGCCCCTATCTATGATTCGTATGGAGATAGCGATGATGACAAACCTATGAAAGGAGCTTATGCGGAATATGTGTCTTGCAAGGACTTATGGAATGAAGAAGATGTTGGAATATGTGTCCTCCGACAATAATGCGATCACGACTATTGATCATGATGATCACATGTTTAAGTCTCATTAAAATGAATACAATTGGGAAGTAATATTGTTACTGTCAACTGGTCAACATATATCGGTAATGATTGGCTGACTAGAGTTTGACATTACTGTCGTGAGACGGTGGTGATCAGTTGACCCCCTAGGTCATACCTAAAGGGCAATACTCTTAATTGATTATTTAATTAATCGTATAACGTTACGAGTTAATTAAATTACTTGAAAATTGACGGACGATTTTGGATGTGAAATTAACGTATCATATTGAAATGTGATTAAATATAATACGGTCTGAGTAATTGAATTGTATCATTACTCGGATGAAATAATTGTTTAATGTAACAATTAAATTGAATGAATTGTTATAAATACAATCAGTTGTAATTTATATATGGTAAAATATTTTGGCACAAGTAATTATATAATTACTAAGTCGATTTTTGTATGTGACGTATTTTTATTAATACGTTGATTTTTAATATGTTAAAAATTACATAACAAATATATGTCACATATGACATGTGACATATTGACAATTGACAAATATAATATGGATTCCATATTACCAAATGGACCGAAATATAGGAAGAGGATTAAGCTAATTAATTGTTTAATTAGTAGCTAAACATAATGATTGTTTTGCTTTAGTAGCCATGCAAGCCTATGGTGCATTGTGAAGACAAATAAATCCATGCATTGGCTTCCCTTTATTCCTCCTCTTACACGGTTTTGGGAAGAAAAACTCATCATGGTTTTTCTTATAATTTTACCTAATAATACTAAGTGTTATGCATTTTTATTATTCATTCAATCCATCATCCAAAATAGAGATTTTTAGTGAGATAAAAAGCTCTCTTCTCCTCCCTCATTTAGACCGAAAATATTCAAAGTGTTAACAATATTTTTGGTTCAATTTTCTACCTTAATTAATATTATACTAGTATTTGTAATATTAATTAAATTAAGAGAAGCCTTGGGTATAAAGCTTGGGGAGAGATCTTGTACTTAGATCTTGTTCATCCATAAAGGAAAAGCTCAAGAACAAGAGAGAAAGGTGATCTCTCTTGTGCCCTAATAGCCGAAATCCACTATGTAAGGACATGATTTCTCCTCTATTTATATTATTGTTTGCATGCATAAAATCCGTTTTAATTTTATGACAAATTAATTAAGACATATATGAGTATGTTAGTATGTATATGAATCTACATTTCCTTCAATTGGTATCAGAGCCACGGTTGTTTGCATGCAAATTGGTTAAAAGTTTTTCCGAGTTATATGAATAACAAACAAAACTTGTAAAATTTGTGTTATTATGATATATCACGAAATGATTACATGCATGTTAATATTTCTGGTCCTAAAATGTTTTAGGATATTTTGGTTAATTTTTCGGATTTTTATTGTTCATAATTTACTATAATGGCATTTAAATGTGATTTTACGAGTAAAAATGTCATTTTTGGTCTAAAATTAGCTATACTTCGAATTTTCACTTGGTTTTTGGATATGTTGTCACATATATTATTTTGAGATAACCTGTAAATTTTCATAATTTTTGGACTTGTTATGCTCGAAAAATGAATTTTTCATTATTAAATTCGGATTTAAGTGAACAATAGGTTAATATGAGTTAAATTTCGAATCTGGTCATAGAAAATTAATATTTTGTCACATGCAATTTTAAAAGATGTGTGTAAAATTATTGGCTATAAAGAAGTCTTTTTGCATGATTTATGAATTTTTGAAGAAAAATAGCATAAATAGTGACATTATTAGTGGAAAATTAATAAAACATAATCTATGACTTAGGAAAAACGTCTAATGTTGCATTTTATTATATTTTTCAGAGCTAAAATTGAAAAGTTAATGAAAATAATTTTTCCATGTTTTTATGATTATTTTATTAAAAATCGATAAACCGCAACATTGTTTTTCCGGAAAAATTTCGAAATTTTTAACCTAAGATTTTGAACATTATTAGTGTCATGGAATTTTTCCAGAATGTTCATGAATTTAAATTTCAAATTTTGAATTTATTTGAATTTTTGGATTTATTTGAAGTTTAATAGCTTATTTTTGTAATTTTTGGTCCATTTATGAACAATTTTGTAAATAAAAGTTAATTATGGTCAAATTATTAGTGAAGACTATATTTTGAATCCTAAGAGGTTAGGGTAATTAACTTATGCATAAATATGAGTTTATGTATTTTTTGTGATTGTAAAATGTTGAAATCACGCAAATCCGTAAAAACCGAGTAATATACGATATTGGCTAATTAAAAGGCGATTTAGCATAAAATTGAGCATGTTCATACATATTATAATGCTGCATTTTTTTATGATTGTCATAATTTTAATTTATGTAATTTTGAATTATGTAATTTTACTTAGTATGGCCTTAGATTTTAATTGGTATTTCCCGAAATGTATGGGAATATCGATTCGGTTGTAAATTTTTATTGTGATCTCGTATCACCGTTTTGTAATTTAATAGATTTACTTTATTTTAGTTACAAATGTATAATAGGAAATTATGTAATTTGTTATGTAATTTTATTCATTCCGGAGTTCCCAAAGACGGATTTCTTCAAGAATGGCGATACATAAAGACGGTGTTACATCGAGATGCGTGCCACAACCGAAGTTCAAGGGACCAATGGAGTTGGTTTCCGAATATGTAATAGTTAAATAGTTTTTCTATTTTAGGAAAGGCCATACTAGGATTTATTTATCTTTATGCTTGCATTTTATTTTATGTCACATGCATCGCTAAATCGCCATAACTAAACATGCATTGTCTTATCGAGTTTATCGACCGTGTCAATTAGAATTATCGTAGTTCACCGCTTTGGTTCACTTAAAACGTGATAGATAATAAATTGACATGACCTCTCGCTAAAACAATTAATTGAGACATAGCCTTACCAAATAGTAGAAACCATGAAAACCTATTTCGCGAGGGAGTGCACTCGGCCCCCTACCGGGTACAAACCTTGTTACGTAGGGGAAGTGGGTGATGAGTGTTAATCCACCGAGTTCATGTTAATGAGGGTTTCATCGGCCATACCGTGCCCAAGTTGATGTGGATTTGGATAATGGACACATTTATTCGAAATTTGGATTGAGCTCAACGGAAGTATTCGCGACCGTAGTTGCATGTGTTCAGGGCTATAGATAATTATTAGAGTAATTTTATCGACCAAGAGTTCTAAAAGTAGAATCGATTAAAATGTTAATCCACCGAGTTATATTGATAAAGGTTTCATCGGCCATACCGTGCCTAAGTCGATATGAATTTGGGTCTTGGAATCATTTATCTAGTTGGGTAGAGGTCACTAGAAAAATGCATAAAACTTGTTTAAATCATACATTTTTACGAGTATAATTAAAACGACATTTGTTTTACTCCTTATATTTTGTTTTGTAGACCACTTCTTTTTCATAACAAATGGCAACATCAACACCAACTCCTAATGCTACACCACTCGCTACTTCGTCTTGGCTCCGATCCTTCATGGATCGATGTAAACTTGAAAAGAATGGGTCAAATTTCTCCGAATGGGATGCCCAACTCAAATTAGCCGCCGAAGGTGACGACAAGCTTCGTTACCTTACCGAGGCCTCTCCACCCGAACCCCCCACTAGGTCCACCGCGGCCACTAGGGAAGCCTATGAGGCTTACCAAAAGGAGTCCGCCGCAATGAAAAATGTCTTAATATTTGCGATGGAGGCGGACCTCCAAAGGAGAGCCTTCAAAATGGGCAATGCTAATGAGATTTACTCCAAACTTGTGACCATGTTTTCACAAACTCCGCGGATCGTCCAATATGAGGCGGCCGCGGCATTCTTTGATCTCGACTTCAAAGAGGGCCAAAAGGTTAGCCCTCATGTGCTCAAACTCATGGAGCTTGTCGAGACCTTGAAGATTCAAAAGGTTGAAATCCCCAAAGAACTCATCGTAGATAGGATTCTACACTCCTTGTCTAAGGTCAAGGCATATGTGCAATTCCGGGTGAATTTCAACATGCAAGACAAGGACGTGTCTCTTGAGGAGTTGCACAAGTTACTTGTGCAAGCCGAGAGGGACATGGGGTTAAATGTGAACCCTCCCAAGGATGTGCTTAACATAAGCACAAAGAGTAAGGGGAAGTTCAAGAAGAATGGGAGAAAGGGCAAGAAGCAAGCTCCCACATTCACCAAAGCTAAGTCTTGTGAAGCTAGCACCTCCAAAGTCAAGAAGGGTCCTCTTGATAAGTGCCATTATTGTAATGGCATGGGGCATTGGAAAAGAAATTGTTCCAAATACTTTGGTGATATCAAAGCTGGAAAGATCACTCCAGTAGGTAAATGACTAACCTTCTTTTATGTTTCTAAATTCAACTATGGTATTATGATGCAAAGTTGTGATAATGTATCTCCCTTTTTATTGTAAATAGGGCCTCCACCAAGCAAAGACAAGGGAAAAGAAAAACAAGCATGAGAAACCATGGAGAAGCTAAGGATAGCTTTTGTGGAGCTTTGTTTTTCATTGTCTTATTTTAAGTTATGTTTTGAATTTTTAGAACTTTAAGTTTCCGTGTTCGACATGGAAAGGTATTTTGGATAATGGTTTGTATTTTGGATGATGGTGACTTGGTTTGCAACCCAAGTCACCCGTTTTTATCATTTATCCTTTATGTTCTAAAATTTCATCTTTGAATGCTTGCGTTTTGAAACATAAGATTATTCACTTAAAGGTGATCTAATAGACAATTATAATGACGGGTTTCATTATATGTCCACATGCTTAAGGCTTGTGTATGATCATTTATGAAGCGAATTCGAGTCTATGAACTCTCTTAAAGGAATGTCAATCACCAAGAACTCATATGAAATCAATAACTATTAGTCTATCTATGAGATAGTTCTCCTTATACTTCAACATCATTAATTTGTGTCTCATATGCTATCTTTGAATGTTTAGTGTATTTATTCTAAAGATAGAGTGGGAGAAAAATGAGGACACAACATCACAACACACAAGACAAAGATCAAAATTGTGTACTTGTGTAAATAAAGATCTACGCAAGAGAGAATGATTTGAATAAAGGTATATCTATTTACATAGTATGCCGAATAGATGAGATCTATGGTCTCAAGTTAGTTCTATATGACTAAAGAGACCAAGTGTAGTAATCATAAGAGTATATTCTCAAGATAACTACACGAGGAGACCAAAAGAAGTTTTGGATGAAAATGACTAATGCAAAGTCTTAACAAGTTTTTGACTAAGTTCTATATGATAAATTTTGACCAAATAGTTTCAATCATGAGTTTTACTTAAGAGCCTAAATGAATCAAAGTAACATACTAGTTATGATCAAAATCAAGTTGCAAAAATTGATATTCCGATATCTTCTATAGCCAACGTTTTAACCATACAAATGTCATTGCTTAACCTCCCTATGAAATGGTTAAATCTCCTTCCAAAAGGGTATTTGCAAGGGACGTATTCTAAATATTATTTGTATTTGAATAATGACATTGCTACACATCATTATGATATGAGTGTGTTAGAGATTTAAAATCTCTTTTCGTAAGGTTGAGATAAGACCACTTCAAAATAGGCATTTTGAAAGGATATGATGGGAACATATATGGTTTTATCCTAGTGACTTAGCAAAGCAATTTATATTTATATTCTTGACAAATTTCAATTGAGAAGTCAATTTCGAAATATGTTGAATTGAGTGGGAGTTAGGAAATTCTCATGTGAAGACATGGAATTTAGTGGGAGCTATCATCCTTGAATGTACAAAACTCATTACTCATTAAAAAATGACCGGCCAATACCTTCTTTAATAAAGAAGCTTTTGAGTTTTCAATTCTGGATGAAAATGGACAATGATGAATCCAATTACATCAAGGGATGTTGGATTAGTATTAAGAGATACACATCATATCAACATTCACATAGGTTATTCATATAGATGAAAATGGAATTACCATTAGCAGTCATGGTCGTTCATTGAACCTATGAACGGTTGATCTCATGATTATTAGTAACTAATGTTTCCGCCATTAGAATAATCATATACATGTCCAATTATGAATCATATGCATAAGAGCATGATGATTGATTGGTAAGCCATAATAGAAACGTCATGAATTCTCAAGTAGAATCCGATGAGCGATTTCAGTGTTTGACGGAATGTTCTATTATGTATCAAGAAGTTGCACATATTATAGAAAATCCGAGCACATATGAGGATTTATGAGAATCCCAATTCTTTCAAGCCTAGAAAGAGAAATGAGAAGTTTTTGGAAAGATGCTTGGTTGAATAAGAGGTTATTCAAAAACAATCTTTCCTAGTAAAAGCTAGGACTTATGAGAAGTGCTAAGCTGAATAATCTTGTCAATTGTTACAAGATTCTACAAAACATATACCTAGTGAATTGTGTGTGGATGAAATACTTGATCGGTGCAAGTTGTATTATTCATCGCAAATTCGTTCGTTATGAGATGATCGATAAGAAAGTTCTTTCAAGTTAAAGAACCAAAACCAAGGTTGGGAACCTTGATGTGTACTTGGTAAGATTCATGCTATGAGAGAGAATATGAATGTGAAGGAAAATGCAAGTGTAAGAAGTTTGAACACATGGACACATGGGATGTTAAACTTCTATTGCAATCAATAAGTGTTTACACTTATGATAAACATCACAAGGTTGTAATATGATATTGACTACCCGAGTGTGATGTCGACATTTGTCGTTTGAGTTATTATTAACTCACCTTGTACACTGTTATATCCAAACGGGTTGTAGAGACAATTGAACCCCGTTAAAGTGAACATGGATTAACATTGTTTTGCCCATAGTTACTTATATGAGGTGACGTCTCGAAGTGACTAGAGTGTGATGCGATTGATGGCAAGTTCAAGTGCCATAGAGTCATGTGAGATGACTAGTCGATCACATAGGCAGACTGTTAGGAACATTTTGTCGGGCTTAATGACCGCTTATAGAGTTCTGGCAAATTTATATAGCCTGGTCGTGGCGAGAGCTACTATAGTATTCGAATGAGTCGATTCTTTTGACTAAAGACTATTCACCTAAGATGGCACGATTTGATTAACTCGATTTGTGTTACTACGACCTTCGTAAATGGGGTCAAATGGGCATATTTTGGGTTATGATGGTGTGGCTAGTCGAAGGGAATGAGTGCGATAGGAATTGTCCACCCCTAGTCAGGGTTATAACAATATCTCAGGGCCACTCGAGGAGTAATGAACTGGAAATGCGTGGCCACGCTCGGATGGCATCCAGAGTGGATTAATCCGGTCAATCAGTTATTCTCCAGATCGAGGAAACCACTCTCGATATGATCACTTGCAAGTACGACCTGAAAGACACCTTGCATTGAGTGGGAGATAGTAATAGGACAAGAGAATTGGTGACGCACACTTGTCGAGGACAAGTGGGAGATTGTTGGAATATGTGTCCTCCGACAATAATGCGATCACGACTATTGATCATGATGATCACATGTTTAACTCTCATTAAAATGAATACAATTGGGAAGTAATATTATTCTTGTCATTTGGTCAACATATATCGGTAATGATTGGTGACTAGAGTTTGACATTCGTCGTGAGACGGTGGTGATCAGTTGACCCCCTAGGTCATACCTAAAGGGCAATACTCTTAATTGATTATTTAATTAATCTTATAACGTTACGAGTTAATTAAATTACTTGAAAATTGACGGACGATTTTGGATGTGAAATTAACGTATCATATTGAAATGTGATTAAATATAATACGGTCTGAGTAATTGAATTGTATCATTACTCGGATGAAATAATTGTTTAATGTAACAATTAAATTGAATGAATTGTTATAAATACAATCAGTTGTAATTTATATATGGTAAAATATTTTGGCACAAGTAATTATATAATTACTAAGTCGATTTTTGTATGTGACGTATTTTTATTAATACGTTGATTTTTAATATGTTAAAAATTACATAACAAATATATGTCACATATGACATGTGACATATTGACAATTGACAAATATAATATGGATTCCATATTACCAAATGGACCGAAATATAGGAAGAGGATTAAGCTAATTAATTGTTTAATTAGTAGCTAAACATAATGATTGTTTTGCTTTAGTAGCCATGCAAGCCTATGGTGCATTGTGAAGACAAATAAATCCATGCATTGGCTTCCCTTTATTCCTCCTCTTACATGGTTTTGGGAAGAAAAACTCATCATGGTTTTTCTTATAATTTTACCTAATAATACTAAGTGTTATGCATTTTTATTATTCATTCAATCCATCATCCAAAATAGAGATTTTTAGTGAGATAAAAAGCTCTCTTCTCCTCCCTCATTTAGACCGAAAATATTCAAAGTGTTAACAATATTTTTGGTTCAATTTTCTACCTTAATTAATATTATACTAGTATTTGTAATATTAATTAAATTAAGAGAAGCCTTGGGTATAAAGCTTGGGGAGAGATCTTGTACTTAGATCTTGTTCATCCATAAAGGAAAAGCTCAAGAACAAGAGAGAAAGGTGATCTCTCTTGTGCCCTAATAGCCGAAATCCACTATGTAAGGACATGATTTCTCCTCTATTTATATTATTGTTTGCATGCATAAAATCCGTTTTAATTTTATGACAAATTAATTAAGACATATATGAGTATGTTAGTATGTATATGAATCTACATTTCCTTCAGAAGAGGAATGGAGTTGTGATATTGCCTCACTTGAGGACCCCATCCTTGAGAAGTTTGAGGTATGCTTCCATGAGGAAGATGAATGTCTCTTTCCTATTGACTATGAAGACCTTTTCGCACCCACCATGGAACCTATGATTGTTGGAGATGATATGGTGGACCTTCTCCAAAAAGTCAAAACATCATATAAAGGGTACTTGGTGGAAAAGCTCAAGAACAAACTTGCGAATGAACTTACTTGTGGAGATTTGGCACCCACAATTTCAACTCCAAAGGTACCCCGTCATCAATGCCATGAGAATTCTCCTTCTACTCTTGAAGGATTGATAAATCCAAATGCTATCATCATCACCAAAATTGAAGGAGAAGGTGGTGGGTGGAAGTCTCCTGACGAATATGAACCACACTTCATACCTTATGTTGACAAGAATCATGGGCTTGCCGGTTTGAAGCATTGCAAAGATTCAAGTGCCAAGGGCAAGGTGAATGAGAGAATAAGTGACAAGATCCCTTGGCCAAGCTTCATATTGAATTGGAACAAACCGTATTCATGCTTGTTTGAAGATTGTGCTCAAGAATTTGACCGGTTATTTAGAGCATTGAGCAACATGGATAACATTAATAACCATGGCAACAAGGAATGAGTTTGGTGGAGTCCTCCCTCAAACCACCTTTTGTAAGATACCCTTTACTTTGACTTTGCATTACACTTACACTTGCATTTAGTTATATACATATACATTTAGCTTGCATTTGCATTATATTTCATATTGCATTTACATTAGTTAGTTCATATAGTATAATTGCATTGTAATATATCTCACATGATTCATATAGTTAGTTGCATATAGTTAGTTGCATTCATGCTTAGTCACTAATGATCAATACTATTCTTTTCTACACTAGAAATAGTGTTTAAATCGGTTTGGGGAGGTTTGATCATAGGTGAGAACATGCATCATATAATATAGTTTAGATTGCATTCATTTGTTATATATTTCATATAGAATTACATTTAGTTAGAGCATGCATTCATTCATCTCATTGCATTTGTACTTCAATTTCCATAAAACTTTAAAAATCCCAAAAACATGTACTTTCTTTTTCATTCCTACTCTTACATGTACATTGAGGACAATGTCCAAAAAAAGTGAGGGATGAGAATTTATATTCCAAAAATACAAAAAAATTAAAAATTTTGAAAAATACAACAACATGTCTTTTTATTTCATAAAATCAAAATCCATAAAAATTTGAAAAATTTAAAAATTCCAAAAACATGTTCATTCCTTTATAGTGTAGTATTGTATATATTGTATATACTTGTTTTTTTGTTTGTTTGTTTGTTGTCTATCCTTTTTCACATTGATCGACTACGCCACATCCAAGACATAGGGATCATGAAGACCGCATGGTATGATCTTTTCAATCTCCTTTTTCCTCTTTATGTTAATGACTATGTGGCTTTATTTTGATTGATGTGGTATAAACAATGTGATTATAGGATTGCATTTAGATTATATAGCATATTAGTTGGTAGAAAAATATGCATTAGGTTGTATAAATGTTAGTTGCATCATGGCATACAGTTGCATTTAGGAAAATTTTTGTGAAAATGCCTATTTGGGAAATTTGACAAGTGTATATAAGGCCCTTGTAGATACTTTTTCTTCTTGAGACTTTGCTCACTAGAATACTTGTAAAACACCCTAGGATGTGTCATGCTAGTATCCTTTGACCCATGGATTAAGGCCTAGTCAAGAGTAACTTGTGGTGTGATAACTCCTTGGTTACCGTTTATTCCAAGGTGACCCTTGAAACCATGCAACCATCTTCCACATTCTACCACATTTTGTCAGCAAAAGGGGATGGGCACAAAAATTGTTCAAATTTGAGTTCAAGAATTGAAATGAAAGACAAAAAGTTTGCAATTGCATCTAAAGAAAAGAGGAGTAACAAAAATAAAAACTCCTATGCTTCAAATATAAGGCACCCTCGTTACTAATTAAGGTGACTTTGAAAATTTTCAAAAGAAAATGCAAAAAGTTGAAAGTTGTCAAGTATTGAAGTGCCAAACATCAAAGAAATGGCAAAAAGAAAATGTTCTCAAAAAGTCAAATGCCACAAATTGGGGGAAAAAAACAACAACAAAGCAAACTCCCATATGAAACTCAAATACTATTGATCCCTTTTCCATCGTATCCACTTTTGTGGATGGTAGTGAGGGGACGACCCTTCTTCTTGTCTAGGCAAGAAGGGGAATTCCGCGATCCTCCAGTGTTTCTAACGCCATAGGGAGTCTACTCTTGATGAAAGCATTTAACGATTGAGGACAAAGGTACCCTAGCTTGACATAACTTGGAGGTGATTTATTGGTATCCTTCTAGGCTTAGTAGTTTGAAGAAACCATATCTATGATGGAATGTGTACCCTTAGATTGCTTCCCTTGTAGATAATTTTCGCCACTTAGATGAGGAAAGTGGATATTCATTTTTGTAGATGCATCCATTACTTGCTTTTGTGTGCTTAATGCTTGGATGTATCGCCATTTTAGCAAGCCCCACCTTGCCTTGCAAGAAGGCAGCCTTCCACATGGTTGTCTTGTTGTGAGTTGAAAGGGCAGAGTAAGACCCGCTAATTATTTCACATCAGTTATATTATTAGGATAGTTTGAATAAAGGTCTAGTTCTAGTAACCTCTTTACTCGGGACGAGTAAAGGTTCGATTTTGGGATATTTTATGTGACTCATAATTGCGCACATTTAGTCCCCTAATTGAGCCCATTTTACATACTATTATAACATTCCATAGCCATTTTATCCGTCAAATGCTTTCTATTTTGCTTTCCTAGTGCATTTCGTATGTTTTGTAGGAAAGAAGATAATTAGGCAAAAATTCCCGTCTCCCGTGCATATTTGGAAGCTTTTTGACGATATTGGATGGATTAATATAAAGAGGAGGCAAGAATGATGACCAAGGATGTAGAAATAAAGAGTATATAGAAGGATCATAGGCTTAAATCAAGGATGACGAGAAGGAAGCAATTACATAAAGAAATTGCTCAGAACCCAAAGCAAGAGTTGCTCCTTTGGCTCTGAAAGTATTCTTGATGAAACGGCGTCGAAAACTCAAGTGCTTTAGGCTTTTGAATCACTCCAATAGGAGTCCGGATGAGGAAATGACGTCCGTTTTACGATCCGAGCTCAAATAGACAAGTTGTCCGCCAATCCGCGCGTCCCGAGACTCAAGACGCTCGTCCCCAGACCCAAGACGAGTGTCTCTCCTTCAAGACGCTCGTCTTCCTTTCCTATTATCCGAGTGTCTCCCCTCCAAGACGAGCATCTTCTCCCCTTATAATCCGAGCGTCTCCTCCACGATCCGCTCGGATCACAGTCCAGGGAGCCCTTGCCTATTCTCCAGACGCTCGGGACGAGCATATTGTAACGGGACTAGCAACGTGATATGCGAATCTCCTTCGAGAGGAGCATTTTCCTACTCAACACTTAGCAATGCTATTTACTAATCTACCCTTGCTTAACCTAATGATGTACTACTATATATACTCCAATTGTAATAGTCAAAAGGACCAAGCTCTCTTAGCTAAAAAGAAATCCTCTTAGATTAGATTAGGAGTAGATTAGAATAGATTAATCTCAATCATTCCACAAAATTACACATTAATCTTTCCTTAATCATTGTTCAAGTTTATTATTTGGTAATTGAAGATTATTGGGTTATTATTGGGGGATTGACAACCTTCCATAAATCAATCAAGTTCTCTTCTTTTATTCTTTGCTTTATATTTGGATCATTCCTAAGTTGGTACAATTCCTTTACTCTTTACTGTTTATTGTTTATTTCCTCATTCTCTTATCATGTTTATACTTGTTGTATTGATTGACACCATTGATGACATGTTTCCCATGATAATGAGTGAGTAGTCTTTTAGCTAGGATTAATGGGAAATTAAGGGAAACCAACATGGAGAATGATTCATGCTTAATCTAATATGTTCACATAATTTATTTGCTTGCTTGTTATGATTTCAACTTATGCACATGTTATGTTTGATGAAATGCGAGCCTATGAATCCTTGTATTTTTTACCCATCACTTATCTTTTCAATGAGGCTTGTAAGACATAAACCAACTCGAGCCTCATTAGACCATGCATAGAGTTGAATAGGAAGGACTAAGTCGACTTGTAGGTGTTGTACAATCTAATCGATTCGGCTCCGGGACCCAAACTTTCTTAGGGATTGTAAGATATACACTAACTCGATCCCATCACAATAATAAGTGCTTGCTATTTATTTGAGAACATGTTTGTATGATCAACTCCCATGATTCCCCTATGAACCGATGATATCCTAGCACTTTTAGTCATTTGTTTACATCTCATTTTAATCATCTTGCTTGTTTTACTTACATTATTATTTAGCTTAGTTGATCTCCTACCTCAACCCAAATTGTGACACCCTTAGACACGACCATTTGCAATCACAAATCCTACATCAATACCCGTCCCTTGGAATCCGACCTTTACTTACCTCTTTACTAAAGGTAGAGTAGTTTATGAAGTTATAAATATTGTTTTGGTCTAAGTAACTTTTGACGATGAGTAACAAAACCGACGAATCAGACGCTCAGATCCTAGCTCTGGGACGCTCGGATCCTGGCACAGGTTTCTTCTCTTGGTTTGGCTTCCTAACAATCCGTGGAGATTGTTTTGGTGATGCACGAATCTTTCATCATTGCCCATTTCACTTCATTAATATGCTTTGGCTTCTAGTGTCGGTCTCCTCTTCGATGCTTGGTCATTATATGTGATCCATTTAGCTCCATTTTGCTCCATAAATTCAAGGTTAGCAATCCTCTCCTACCAAGGACACAAAACCTCAAAGAATATGCAAAATGAGAAACTAAAGATAATAAATGACCCTAATATATGCTAGAAAGCATTGGAACGAGGTTAATTCGGTGACTAAATGTGCTCAAATATGAGTCACATCAAACATCCCCAAACCAAACCTTTGCCCGTCCCGAGTAAAGTGGTGACTAAAACTACGACCTTTATTTAAACTAGCCTACTAATAACTCCAGTTTACGGTTTGTTCAGAATAAATTATTTATGAACAGTTCGCCTGTAAACTGCGAATCTGTCATCGTTTAAAAGTAATTTGTAAACTGACTTTCTCTTATGATCCAGTGGCTAATCTTTTTCCTGCATAAACTTTGGAATGTCTAGTTATGCTTAGAATTTTACTTTACCTTAAATTGTTTTCTTAAAGTCATTTTATGAACTGAAACATTATTGGTGTCTATTTCTGACAGCTTTTAGAAATGAATTTTTAGACCCCTGTTTCTTTCGTTTTAAGAAGCTAATTATAAAATGAAAGTTGTAGCTAAGAGATACTGAAAATCAAGAAAATTGGCCTTGCATCATTTCGATTTATCTATATTTAATTATGACTTTTACAGTACTGCTGTCTTGTTTTTAAAATCTGATTTTAAGAGTTTATCTGTTAAGGCCCAATAATATATATCTTACTAAATTACATTAAATCTTTGGCTTATTCTAAGCTTTAGTACAATAACTTTACTAATTCATAACTTGAATTTATTTTATTCTTTTGAAAGTGAAGTCTAAGCTTCCTGTTTTGAAGAAATAAAAGTGTAGTTCACTTACGAACCTTTGAAATAATATACTTTGAATAAGAGACTATCTTTGGGATATTTTAAGTTTGGAATAATTAAAGTAGGGGTAAAGAATAATGAACTAATTATATGGTTGGGTACCCTGCGAGCGGTACAGATTATCGTAGAGTCATGTACATGTACGTAGACTAGGACTCCACACTGCGTGGTAAGACGTGTCTTATTATAGCTTGTTGTCTAGTGAGTGGACTTGGAGTTTGTAATACCTCGTAATTTAATAAGGAGTTATATTAATAAGGTACACATTTTAAATAATTAAATTATAGTATTTATAATTAATAAAATGTGAATAAGACGGAATAATATAATAATATAATAAAATAATAATTTAAGTCGGGAATGTGTTATGGGCCATGTGGACCTAGGAACGTGTGCTTGGAATTTTCGAGTAGTGCTAATAATAATAATAGTAATAATAATTGTATTTTATAATAGTAATAATAATATGATAATTATATAGTTTCCTAATTGCTTCCACATACCTAGGGATGGCAATGGGTAGGATCTGGGTCGGGTCCATCCAGACCCGGACCCGGACCCGGACCCGAGATTTTCCCTTTGGACCCGTACCCGACCCAGACCCGCAAGGGTCTAAAATTTGAGGACCCTTATCCGGATCCTATGGGTAAGGGTCGGGTCTGGGTCTACCCGCGGGTCCGAGTTTCAGCCACTTTAATAACAGGATTAACAGCTATGGGGTTTATAATATTTTAAAAAAAAAATCATAATACTTTAACATTATGAGTTTATTAATCTCTATTGTACACTACCAAATCCAATATACATACCAAAGAGATTAAGAAAGACAAAGAAGACCTAAATTAATTTTATCTCCAAATACATGTGAAAGAATCAAACTCGGAACCCTAAAATCAATACCGTACTTGATATTCGTCTCTATCTGACCGTTGTAGGCTGCCGTCAATGGTGGTTGTTGGTCGCCGCCTATTAGAGAGGTGGTTGCCAGTCGCGTATTAGTGCTGTGGTGGTGGTTTCCTTGTGTCAGTGGTGGAGTGGTGGTATTGTTAGAAGAGTTTGGTTGGCTATTATCACTTTATGGGATGAGGGAAGAGAAAGAGATTTTAGTTGCTTTGGTTTCTACAGTCTGCGAGTATGAATTCAGAAAATTTGTGATTTTGATTTTTTTTTTTTAATAAAGGGTCTAAGGGTCGGGTATGGGTCTTATAACTTAGACCCGGACCCGAAATATTTTCTTAAGACCCATACCCGACCCATACCCATTGGGTCTGAAAAAAATGAGACCCATAATCGACCGATTAGGGTCCGACCCTCAAGGACTGGGTCGGGTCCCCGACCCACTGCCATCCCTACTTATACCTTATGACCTAACTATATAAATAGACCTTATTCATCATAAAACACAAATAATTCACATAAAGAGAAAAGAGTAAGAAGAACTAGCTAGGATATGGTCACAAGGTAATTTTCTAATCGTTTCATAACATACTCACCTTAAGAGTAATATAACTCGTTAAATAGATACCCGTTGACTAACCCAAGACCATGACCTTGACCGTGGGACACCAGAGGTTGACCGGACCCACCATTGACCACTTATGACCGACTGGAAGGGGTTGTTATCGGGTGGTTAAGATATAAGGTTTACTTGTTCTACTCGGCTTTTGAACCCTTAAACGGACTCGACTTGACTTGGGTATGGTGGGGTTGAGACCTGGTGGTTGGGTCGACCATGGTAGAGGATTTTTGGTGGTTGTAGGCGGCGATTTTTGGTGGTGGCGGTTGGAAACACGCGAAAACAGGGGAGTTGGGGTTGTTGTTGCTGCTGTGTTTTGTGGTGATGTTCGTGGCTGTTGCAGAAGAGGGTCGACTTGGTGAGGGGGCCACCTCTGGAACCACAAAGGGACAACGGTGTAATATCCCAAATAATATTTGTTTTAAAATATATATAATAATAGGACCATTAGAAACTTTATAGACTAGACTCGTATTTTTTTCTGTATAAACGAAAATGGCTCCACTTTAGGAAATCTACTACTCATAGTATATGAGTCGGGACTCGTGACTCGTTAGGACTTTTATTTTTTTTACTACTCCTTAATATATTAGATAATTATGAAAAAGAAAATTAAAAAAAAGACACAGGTAGGCATGTAGCCTACCTAATTAATGACTCAACAAGAATTGTTGTGGACACCCAATGTATATGCGTATAGCCGTATACCCCAAGAGGCAAAAAATGAAATTGCTTGGGTGAAGGATAGGTAAAACCGAGAAAGAAAAATGAGAGAAGGGAGCTCAGATGAGGGAAAAGACGGAAATCATAAAATCAGTGTGCCACGAGTTATTCCATTTTCAATAACACAATACAACGGGCATAATAAGGTATGATTTGGGATCCTTCGTCGATATAAGTAATTATTTACCTTGAAATAAGAGATTAGAAATAATCGGTTTATATTTATTTTATTGTTAATTTCATCTTATGATTGTTATACTGCTCACATATTATATTAATTACCGTCTTGTGAATGTATGTTGTGATAATAGTGTTGTCGTTGTAATGTATAATTGGCCAATTGTAGCGTGATAGAACGGATCCACCCACCCAGCCAGCCCCCCTAGAACCTGGCAAAGTCATTATCAATGAATTCCCGAACAAAGAAGTCCCGCTACAACGACCCGAAAAGTCACGAAAAAGACCGAGAAATAGGAAGAAAACCCGTTACGAGACGAGAATGACTCTTTTCTATTGATAGAGTTCTTGAATCTCTTGTACCAAAACAAAAATAAGGGGGCGTGGGAATTGGAGCTGAAGAAGAATGGTTTGAGGTGACATTATGTCGTAACTTGTGTACACAGAAGGGGGCGTTGGCTCCGGGAGTACTCCATATATAAACTAAAGGGGCTTTGGCCCATGAGAAATATGGGGCGTTGGCCCGAGTGAAATTAGTTTGTTCCTGTGCACATGGAGATGGGTCTTAGACCCGGTGTGAGTGCGGATCTCCATAATGTTTCTCTTTTCAATAATGGTAAACCGACATTAATATGATAGGAATATATATCTTGTTGGTATGCTAGTCTTATATTTTTTTAGGTACCGGGGGAATACTGTATTTTTGGTAAGTTATTTTATTGGGTCATATGGTAATAAGAAGAATTCTTTGAATAAAGATAATGACATAAGGCCGGTGGAGGAACTGGAGACATACTCAGCCTGTGGTTGGCTGATTCCGTTACGTTCACTCTTTTTCAGATACAAGTGTCGGGGCAGGTCAAGTGTGAGGAATTCCACGTAAAAGATAAGACCTATAAGATGCATAGTTTATAATTATAGAGTTTTACTTTTAGTCTAATAAGTGTATTTATTTTAATTGTATAAGCCTTGTATTTTCCGGAGTGGAAATACGGCGGTGACGCCCTATAATTCCGTTGCTGTCTATTATTTATAAAAAGAACTTTTTTGACCTGCCTACTTATTTTTCGGGGCATTACAGATTGGTATCAGAGCCGCCCTGCAACCACGTGGTGAGCCTTCGGCCGCACGTCTAGCGGGGAAAAGATCTGTGGGGCTAGTTTATAAAACTCGTAACAGGCTAAAATGGAAACCAATTAATAAAGAGAGTGGGTAGATTTTACGAGGATTAGATATGTTTTCTGAGATTAGTGTTCTTTATACATATTTTTGTGAGATATGTATTTGTGATTTTTGTGTTCTATTTTATTTAATGTAAATTGCATGATACACTCTCTTAACCACATATCATGTAGCCATGGAGTATATATTAAGGTGAAATAGGTGAGTCATGTTAGTTTATTTGAGTAAGACATAGTTTAGTCAAGTTTCGAGATTTTATACCTTTCAGATTTCTACTCTGTGTCTTTCCGCTCATTTCAAATTGGTGTTGTTTTCATGGTTTCGAAATTTTGATATTTAAACTATTTTACGTATTTCAAAAATTTTTAATTAGTTCAAAGTTCGTTTTGCTGCATTTTGAAAATTATTGGTTGTATATTCCCAAAAAAAAATTATTATTAATTACCTTTACAAAGAATTTGAAAATGAAATTTTCAATTTTGTTTTTCGTTGGGCTTGTGGAGTTGTTGGGATGCTAGGACTTGTTATTAAGGACGTCTAATAACAGGTTAAGCGACTACAAACACATTTGAGTTTGTCTTTGAATTGGACCACTCGAATTCTTGTTCGCGACAGGAATTCCTGTGTTCGATTATATAAGGCATACGTTTTTATTAACCATTTCATAAATGTGATTGAAAGATTTTTGATGAATAAATTTGTGCAACTCTTTAGCTTAAATTTTGAAAAATCGAAGATTTTTTAACTTTTCTATTTCCCATTTTCAAGTTTCGGAACGAAACTTATTTTAAGGAGGGTAGAATGTAATTGCCCGAATAATATTTATTTTAAAATATATATAATAATAGGACCATTAGAGACTTTATAGACTAGACTCGTATTTTTTTTCTGTATAACGAAAATGGCTCCACTTTAGGAAATCTACTACTCAGAGTATATGAGTCGGGACTCGTGACTCGTTAGGAATTTTATTTTTTTTACTACTACTTTTTTTTTGGTAGAATGTGAGCTTTTATTAATTATAAAACAATATTAAAAAATGATGTTAACAATCTCAACCACACATGCAACAGCTACAAAACTTAACAAATTTAGACTTGAACACCTAAGCTAAGCAGCCAATCTCTATCCTTCCTAGGCATAACAGTCTGAACGTTCTGCAAGATGCGTGCCCTCACTATAGACTGTACCTCCATAACCACTCTCCTTGGTAAAGCTAGAGCCAAGGATAATCTGCACTCATTTCTTTGTTGCCAAATACAATGCCAGGTAGCCATCAATGCCAAGCTACAAACCTGCTTCTGCAGCTTTGTACAGTTCAGGTTAGAACCATACAATCTTCTGTTCAACCAGTTTTCAATCCCAGCAGTAATCTGTGATCCATAAACACAGCTGCAAAATAGATGCTCATGTGTCTCAACAGCTTGTTCACAGTTCACACTGAAAGATTCATTTAGCTCTTATTAGACATCTCTAATAACTAAGTGATTTAGTTTAGTTATAAAACTAATATAAGATCTTATGCATGCAAACCAAATTCAATAAAAGAGAAGAATTAATCATTCTTACAATGGTGGCCGAATGGGTTTATACTAATTGGCCTCCTACCAAATTAATCTTCTTTAAGAAAAACCGAATGCCCCAAAAACCCTTAGATCTAATTGCAAGATCTACTCGTTAAGGATTGTACGAAGGTAATCCCTCTCAATACATTTACTAATTTTATTACTAGAAATTAGTAGATGTTCCTTTAAATTTTACTAATATGAATTATTACTACTACTAGTAATTAGATCTTAATATTAGTATTTTAGAATGATGTTTATATTTTCTTTCTCTCTCAAAAATAATTATAGAGAACTAAAATAATTAGAGCATTAGAATGAGTGATTAATGAGAAAACAATTCTCATTTTGTTTAGGGGAGAGAGGGGTGATGTGGGGTTGAGGAGAAGAGTGCCCTATGGGTGCTCATATTTTCCCTCAATTTCTCTTCACAATAAAAAACAAAGAGCCTATCACAAATATGCATGCACACACATTGTCTCACAATTGTTCCCTCTTATTATAAAAACCGGTTTCCATATAGATAAAATGGATCTATTTTTTAAGTTTGTAATATTTGGCAATTGTAATATGTGACATGTTACTAGACATGTGACAATGTAATGCAATTTTAAATTATTAAAATTCTTTACATAAAAATAAATAATACAAATAACAATACATGATTACTTATACTTAAAATGGACCATATTATTATAATTCACAACTCCTTGTGATTATAATACATTATTCATTCTAATTATAATTGTTTCATAAACAATAACAAAAACATTATCTAATTTAAAGGATTAATTAACTTGTAGCATCATACAATTAATTAATTTATCAATTAAGAGTGTTACCCTATAGGTATGACCTTAAAGGATCAACTGATCACCACCGTCACACGGCAGTAATGTCAAACTCTAGTCAGCCAGCCATTACCGATAAATGTGGATCAATGACAATAAAGTATAACTTTCCCTCATGTATTCTTATCATGAGATTTAAACATGTGATCGCATTATTGTCGAGGACACATACTCCAACAATCTCCCACTTGTCCGAGAGAAGTGTGCGTCACCAATTCTCTTGTCCTATTACTATCTCCCACTCAATTCAAGGTGTCTTGCAGGTCGTACTTACATTTGATCATATCATGAGTGGTTTCCTCGATCTGGAGAATAACTGTCTCACCGGAATCATCTACCGTCGATACCTTCCGAGCGTGGCCACGGATTTTCAGTTCATTACTCCTCGAGTGGCCTTGATATATAAGATAACCCTGACAGGGATGGACAATTCCTGTTGCACTCTTCCTTTCGATTAGCCACAGCTCATCATGACCCAAAACATGCCCATTAGACCCCAATTACAAAGGTCGCCGGACATAAATCAAAGTCACTATGATACTGTGCCATAGGCGAACAGTCATTAGTTAAAGATTCGACTCATAAGAATACCATAGTAGCTCTCGCATGACCAGGCTATAAAAATTGCCAGAACTCTATAAGCGGTCATAAGCCTGACAGAGCGTCCCATACAGTCTGCCTATGTGATCGACTAGTCATCTCTTATGACTCTATGGCACTTGAACTTGCCATCAATCGCATCACACTCTAGTTACTTCGAGATGTCACCTCATGTAAGTAACTATGTGTGATTACTATGTCAATCTAGTTCACTTTAATGGGGTTCAAAATTGTCTTAACAACCCATTTGGATATGACAAAGTAATAAAAAATTAAAATTTAAAAGACAAATGCGATTATTCTATATGAACAAATAAAAAAACATTTTATTTCATATCAAATAGTCTAGTACAAACTGGGCATACGTTTAAGCCCCATGGATATAACATGTGCATCGTGTTTAGCCTGCGATAAAGGCTTGGTGAGCGGATCAGCTAAGTTATCATCCGTCCCAACCTTACAAATCGCAATTTCCTTTCTTTCAATAAAATCTCTAATAATATGAAATTTTCTGAGTACATGTCTAGATCTATTACTAGACTTTCGCTCTCTAGCTTGGAAGATGGTTCCATTGTTGTCACAATAGAGAGTAATGGGATCTTTGGCGGTAGGAACTACTTTTAGTCCTTCCACGAATTGCCTAATCCACACAGCTTCCTTGGCGACTTCGATCTTTCGCAACGTACTCGCCCTCCGTAGTAGAATCCGCAATTCTGACTTCCTTGAAGCTTCTCCGGTGTGGCACCACCATTGAGTATGTGCACAAATTCACCTTGTGATTTCATGTCATCTCTATCTGTTTGAAAGCTCGAGTCTGTGTAACCCTTAACACATAGCTCGGAATCTCCTCCAAACACTAAGATAGAATCCTTAGTCCTTCGCAAGTACTTGAGGATGTTTTTAACAGCTATCCAGTGACTCTCACCTGGATTCTCTTGATATCTACTTGTCATACTCAAGGCATATGAGACATCTAGATGAGTGCATATCATGGCATACATGATTGATCCAACAGAGGAACCATAGGGAATCAACTTCATGCGTTCAACATCTTCGAGTTCGGAGGGTGATTGAGACTTGCTCAAAAATATCCCACTACCCATAAGAATTAAGCCTCTCTTAGACTGGTCCATGTTGAAGCGTCGAAGAATCTTATAAATATAAGATTCTTGACTTAATGCCAATATCCTTTTGGGTCTATCTCTATAGATCTGGATACCTAATATGCGTTGTGCTTCTCCTAAATCCTTCATTTAGAAATTATTTGCTAACCACTCCTTGACGGAAGACAACATAGGAATGTCATTTCCAATAAGTAGTATGTCATCCACATACAATATTAGGAACACAACATTGCTCCCACTGAACTTCATGTATAAACATGGTTCCTCAACACTTCGAGTAAAGCCATTTTCATTTATGACATGATTAAATCGATGGTTCCAACTTCTTGATGCTTACTTAAGACCATAAATGGATCTCTTAAGCTTGCATACTTTGTTAGGATTTTTAGGATCCATAAAACCTTCGGGTTGTATCATGTACACCTCCTCTTCTAAATGCCCATTTAGAAAAGCGGTCTTGACATCCATTTGCCATATTTCATAGTCATGAAATGTGGTGATCGCTAACAGTATCTCAATTGATCTTAGCATAGCCACGCGGGCAAAGGTTTCGTCATAGTAAAGACCATGAACTTGAGTAAAACCTTTTTCCACTAGCCTAGCCATGTAGACATCATCATGTCCTTCTATGCCATTCTTTACTTTGAAGATCCATTTGCACTGAAGAGGTCTTGCCCCTTCAGGCAAATCCACTAAGTTTCAAACTTGATTTTCATGCATAGAACTCATTTTGGATTTCATGGCTTCAAGCCATAAAGCTCAATTGGGACTAGAGATTTCAGCTTTGTAGGTGGCGGGTTCGTCACTTTCTAGAAGCAACGCATCAAGACTCCCATCCTCTTGGATAAGTCCAACATATCTATCAGGATGGCGAGGAACTCAACCCGACCTCCTCGGTTGAGGAATAACAACAAAATTAGACGACGAAGGAACGTCTTCTATCGTCTCTACTTCGGTTTGTGGCTCTTGAACTTCGTCAAGTTCCAAATTTCTCCCACTATGTCTCTTAGAAATAAATTCACTTTCTAAGAAGACAGCCTCACTAGACACAAACACTTTGTTTTCATGAGGTTTGTAGAAGTAATATCCTCGGGAGGTAATGGGGTAACCTACAAAGATGCATTTTTCGGATCGTGGGGCTAGCTTGTTGTCGGTCTTTGCCTTGACGTAAGCATTACATCCCCAAATCTTCATATAGGATATATTAGGAACCCTTCCTTTCCACATCTCATATGGAGTCTTTTCGGTTGCCTTTGTCGGACTATTATTCAATGATTTGATTGCGGTTTGGATTGCAAATCCCCAAAACGAGTTGGGTAACTCGAATTGACTCATCATGGATCGAACCATATCTAGTAGGGTTCGATTTCTCCTTTCGGCAACACCATTAAGTTGTGGTGTACCGGGCGGAGTGAGTTGTGACACGACGCACAACCTTTCAAGTGTGAATCAAATTAATTACTAAGATACTCTCCACCACAATCGGATCGTAGTGCCTTTATCTTCTTGTTCAGTTGGTTTTCTACTTCATTTTGAAATTCTTTAAATTTCTCAAAAGCTTCACTCTTATACTTCATTAAGTAGATATATCCATATCTACTTAAATCATCGGTGAAGGTTATGAAGTAGTCATAACTTCCCCTAGCGGTGATGGTCATTGGTCCACATACATCGGTATGTATAAGTCCCAATAGTTCACTAACTCGAGTCCCTTTACCACTAAAAGGATTACGAGTCATTTTGCCTAGGAGGCAAGATTCGCATATACCGTATGATTGAAAATCAAATGGTTTAATGACATTAGTGGAAACTAATCTTTTGATGCGATTCTCGTTGATATGACCCAATCGACAATGCCAAATGTACGATTCATTTGGATCACTTGATTTGAGTTTTTTCGATTGTATATTATAGATGTGTTTACTTAGATTAGAAGTTTCTAGAACATAAATGCCATTAATAGAAGAGCCTCAGCCTATGACCAAGTCATTTCTTGAAATAATACAACAATTGTTTTTAATGGCAAAATTAAAACCCTCTATGTCTAACATAGCAATTGAAATAATGTTCTTAGAAAGAAAAGGTACATAAAAACAATTATGCAAATACAACTCAAATCCATTTGCTAAAACAAGCACATAAGTTCACTTGGATGTGGCCGCTACCCTAGCTCCATTCCCAAGACGGAGATCAACATCGCCCTTGTTCAGCTTTTCCACGTTTCTTAGCCCCTGTAAATGATTACAAAGGTGAGAGCCGCAACGGGTATCTAATACCCACGTTGTGGTGGAAGTAAAATTTATATCAATAACATAAATTTCAGAAGGAAATTTACCGAGTGGAATAACAATTCCATCCCTAATATTTCCCAAATATATGGGGCAATTCTTCATCCAATGTCCCATGCCATGACAATAACGGCATTCATCATCAACTTTGGCTCCTTTGGTAGTCCCACTAGCCATCTTGTTTCCATTGTTGAATCTTCTACCTTTCTTTCCCTTCCTTTTGAACCACTTTCCTTTAGTTGCAAGATATTGCTTGCTAAGACTCCCACTAGTTTCGGCATCCCTTTCTTCCAAAGATAAGGATCTCATAGATTTAGTGAGATGGTCTTCCCGAGATACATTCACAAAAGATCTAGTCATAGTAGGAGGTATGGTGGAAGTAATGAAATTAAGGTTTCCATCGGAACCGATCCCAAAATGAAGCTCTCTAGTAGTATTGAGATTGTTGTTGGAGCAAATATCGTCAAATAAGTTATGACAAGACTCAATGGTAATAGGTGTTGTTGCATTAGTAGGATCCATTGCGATATATAAACTACAAACATGGAGGTAAAGGAAATATTAACATTTGTCATTTAATCATACTTGCAAACATTTTTAAACAAGTTTTAAACATTTATATAGTGACCACCACCCAACTATTATAAATGATCCCGAGATCCAAATTCATATTAACTCGAGGACGGTGAGCCGATTCATCCCTTATCAATATAACTAGGTGGATTAACTCTTTAATCGATTCTACTTCTAGAACTCTCGGTCGATAAAATTACTCTAATATTTATCTTTAACCCGACATGCGAATACGGTCACGAATACTTCCGTTGAGCTCAATCCAAATTTCGATGTAATAACATTTTACTACCCACTTACCCAACGTAACAAGTTTAGCACCCCGGTGAGCAGAGCCTACTTCCTTATGAAATTGGGATTCATGGTTTCTACTATTTGGTAAGGCTAATTCTCAATTATTATTTAGTTAGAGGTCTTGTCAATTTATTATCTATCACATTTTAAGTGAACTAAAGCGATGAACTACGATAATTTTAATTGACACGGTCGATGACTCGATAAAAAGATTTGCATGTGTAGTTATGGCGATTTGGCTATGCATGCAAACATATAAAACAAATCCAAAGCATAAAGATAAAATCCTAGTATGGCCTTCCTAAAATAGTAAATCAAATAAACTATTTAAAAATTCGGAAACTAACTCCTTTGGTCCCTTGAACTTCATTTGGCACGCATTCCAAGGCAACACCGTCTTTGTTGGACCGCCTTCTTGAATGGCACCGTCTTCAAGGAACTCCGGAATAAATAATTACATAGTTTTTCTACTTTATACAATATAAAATAAAAACAAAACTAAATAAAATAAAAGTGATACGAGATCACATTAATTACAACCGAATCGATATCCCCATTCATTTCGGGAAATACCAATTAAAACTAAGGCCATACTAAGTACAAATTACATAATTCAAAATTACATAAAATAAAATATGACAATCATACTAAAAAAATGCAGCATTAATATATGTATAAAACATGCCATGTTATGTGACAAATCGCCCTATTTAAACTAATATCGTATATATGGTCCGGTTTTATGGATTATTGTGACAATTAATCTATTAAAATCACAAAATATTACATAAATCACATCTATGTCCAAGTTAATTACCCCAACCATCTTAAGACTCAAAAATTTAGTATTCACTAAACATTTGACAATAATTTAACTTGATATTTTATTATTCCTCTTTAAACATCTATTATTCATAATAATAAAGAAATAATTCCCAACTAAGTCATAAAAATTCGAAAATTTCAAAATCATAATTTTGTATATTCTGGAAAATTTCCAACATTCCAAAACTTTAATAAAAATTTGCCCTTAGATTATCTTAATTTATTTCACAAATAAATCGTATAAAACATAATTTTAACCCTTTAATTCAAAATTAAACATAAAATTATGAAATAAATCAAAATTAATTTTTTTTAATATTTTAAATAAGTTTCTTGGACCTGTAAATGACAAAGTTTAAGCGAAAATCAAAATTTTAAGTTCTTGACTATTAAAGTTGCTATTTATCAATTTATATCCCATAAAAATTAATAACCATTAAAATCATAAGAAAATTAACATGCAACTTTAGATCTGATGTTCATATTATATATACAACATTGGGAAAAAATTTCATGCCAGAAAATTTAATTTAGCTATTTATGCCAAAATTAGTCACTATTTATTCGATTTTTACATCTAAAAATCATAAATAGTGCAAAATTAAACCATTTAATCTAAACATTTACATACAGTGTGTAAATATTGCATGTGATAACATACTAAATTTTCATAGGCAGGAACAAAGTCTAACCATTTTTAACATAAATGCCTCTATTTAATCGACTTTTAACATGTAAAAATCATAAATCATGCTATATAAAACCATTTTATATGAAATTTTACATACAATTTTTAAAATATGCATGTGAGGTCGTGTAAAAATTTCAAGGTCAGAATCATAGTCTAACTACTTTTAGCATTTTAATTGTCATTTTACTCAATAAAATGTAATAAAAATACAAATAGTCATTTTAAAGAGCTAAAATTACCATAAATCATCAAAATGTCCTAAAATTAATTTAGGACCAGAATGTTTAACATGCAAAATTTTCGTGGCATTTATCTTCATAAATCACAAATTTTTAGTTTTATATGTTAACTTATTAACTCGGAAAAACAAAACAGAATTTGCATGCAACAACTCTTACTCTGATACCAACTGAAAGATTCATTTAGCTCTTATTAGACATCTCTAATAACTAAGTGATTTAGTTTAGTCATAAAACTAATATAAGATCTTATCTATGCAAAACAAATTCAATAAAAGATAAGAATTAATCATTCTTACAATGGTGGCCGAATGGGTTTATACTAATTGGCCTCCTACCAAATTAATCTTCTTTAAGAATAACCGAATGCCCCAAAAACCCTTAGATCCAATTGCAAGATTTACTCCTTAAGGATTGTACCAAGGTAATCCCTCTTAATACATTTACTAATTTTATTACTAGAAATTAGTAGATGTTCCTTTAAATTTTACTAATATGAATTATTACTATTACTAGTAATTAGATCTTAATATTAGTATTTTAGAATGATGTTTATATTTTCTTTCTCTCTAAAAAATAATTATAGAAAACTAAAATAATTAGAGCATTAGAATGAATGATTAATGAGAAAACAATTCTCATTTTGTTTAGGGGAGAGAGGGGTGCCGTGGGGTTGAGGGGAAAAGTGCCCTATGGGTGCTCATATTTTCCCTCAATTTCTCCACAAGAAAAAACAAAGAGCCTATCACAAATAAGCATGCACACACATTGTCTCACAATTGTTCCCTCTTATTATGAAAACCGGTTTCCATATAGATAAAATGGATCCATTTTTTAAGTTTGTAATATTTGTCAATTGTAATATGTGACATGTTACTAGACATGTGACAATGTAATGCAATTTTAACTTATTAAAATTCTTTACATAAAAATAAATAATACAAATAGCAATACATGATTACTTATACTTAAAATGGACCATATTATTATAATTCACAACTCCTTGTGATTATAATACATTATTCATTCTAATTATAATTGTTTCATAAACAATAACAAAAACATCATCTAATTTAAAGGATTAATTAACTTGTATCATCATACAATTAATTAATTTATCAATTAAGAGTGTTACCCTATAGGTATGACCTTAAGGGATCAACTGATCACCACCGTCACACGACAGTAATGTCAAACTCTAGTCAGCCAACCATTACCGATAAATGTGGATCAGTTGACAATAAAGTATAAGTTTCCCTCATGTATTCTTATCATGAGATTTAAACATGTGATCGCATTATTGTCGAGGACACATACCCCAACACACACAGCTGTTTCTGTTACTAATCTGCAACTAGAAGAGCTTTTCCCTAGTATTCAAACCTTGATGCTTAATCATCCATCCAACCAAAGAATGCTTAGGTATATTACAGGAAGCCCAAACACTATTATACCACTGGACAAGGGGGTGTGGACCCTGCAACCAGTGGTAGCCAGAACTAATAGAGTAGCCCCTAACATCAGACTAACACTGACCACCCACAAAACCAGCACTCAACACATCCTTAATTTTACTACTACTTAATATATTATGAAAAAGAAAATTAAAAAAAATAAAATAAATTTTTTTTACTACTACTTAATATATTATGAAAAAGAAAATAAACCAGCACTCAACACATCCTTAATTTTTTTACTACTACTTAATATATTAGATAATTATGAAAAAGAAAATTAAAAAAAAAAGACACATGTAGGCATGTAGCCTACCTAATTAATGACTCACCAAGAATTGTTGTGGACACCCAATGTATATGCGTATAGCCGTATACCCCTAGAGGTAAAAAATAAAATTGCTTGGGTGAAGGATAGGTAAAACCGAGAAAGAAAAATGAGAGAAGGGAGCTTAGATGAGGGAAAAGACGAAAATCGTAAAACCAGTGTGCCACGAGTTATTCTATTTTCAATAACACAATACAACGGGCATAATAAGGTATGATTTCGGGATCCTTCGTCGATATAAGTAATTATTTACCTTGAAATAAGAGATTAGAAATAATCAGTTTATATTGGTTTTATTGTTAATTTCATCTTATGATTGTTATACTGCTCATATGTTATATTACTTACCGTCTTGTGAATGTATGTTGTGATAATAGTGTTGTCGTTGTAATGTATAATTGGCCAATTGTACCATTCGGGATACGATTATTGGTTTGAGGTGACATTATGTCGTAACCAGTGTACACAGAAGGAGGCGTTGGTGATGTGTGTCTTTTATATGATGTTTTACATCCCATTTTACACGCATTTCAGAGCTCATTCTTGTAGTTTATGCTGCATTTCTCCCTATTTCCGTCTACTTCCGTATTTTATACATTATTGCAGAAATGTGAAGAATCCAGCGGAAATCGAGCTAAATCCGTCCCCAAGTATCCTACATTGCATTTGACGTGAAGTATTCACCCGAGGAATGAGCTTGGTGCGCAATTCAAGGCCCAAAAGACAAGTCCACGAGTTTTAAGAAGTCAAGTAGCAGCTCAAGTGGTCGATCGACCATCACCCTCAGTCGATCGACCAATGTTCGGGTTCCAGAAGCTACTGTACACTGAGGACCAGTCGATCGAACACCTACCTTAGTCGATCGACCACAATGCTGTTCCAGACGTGAATTAAAAGACCGAGGAACTTGAAGCCCGTTAAGTTTAGGTTTTGGAATAATTGTTACGTACACTTTCTATATAACGTAACTGAGAATACCTAGTTTAGCATTCAGTTTTTTCGTCCAAGTTTTTACCTAAGTTTTATTCAGTAATTTTCATTAAGTTTCCGCATACGGTTCTTGATAGATAGTTAGGGTTTGGGATTGTCGAGCATTGGATTTTCGGTTCTTAATAACTAATATTTCCTCTGCAATTCGGTATTCTTCTGCCCTAATTTTAGTTCATCTTTATTTTATCAATAGTTTAGAACTGCTAAGTAGATTCCCGCAACCGTTATCATTGTTTATGTTAATTATTTGTTTTACTGTCTTAAGCATGAATTCCCCTGTTTACTTTATTAGTCTTATTATTGTTTTCACCCTTAGTATGAGTAGCTAAATAGTTTGTGCTAGGATGTAGGCGAATTGTAGCATAGGCGGCATTAGATTAGACACGGCCTGAACCCGCGTGTTGGTCGATCGACCACCTTACCCGGTCGATCGACTGACCTCGTGAGCTTTATTTCGTTTTAATTGATTTTAATGTTGTGTTAACGAATCGAATGCATGCGACCAGTTAGATACTTAATTTATGACAAACCCATTAGATCGAAAGGTAGGGTATGTTGTTAGACCATTAATTGAATCGACTAAACTGTGCTAAGATCGAAAGATAGGTATAGTTTAGACCATTAGTCACTTTTCAGAACGAAAGTTAGTATTAGTGATATTAGGGACCTATAGCGAGATCGAAAGATGCTATTTGTTAAGAGCGGGCCGAGAGGACCTCTTTATTTCCCGCCTCACCTGTGTTGACTCAGACCGACTTAGTTTGCTGCCGCCGAAGCTATAATGAACCGATCATCCTAGTACCCCTTTCTTTATCTGTTAAACCGTCTTTTTTAGTTTTTTTATCTTTATTTGTTCTTAGCTATAGACCATCTCAACTCAACCCCCACAATTGTTACCTTAGACTGAATATAAATCAACTAAGATTTACATCTGTCTCCTTGTGGTTCGACCCTGTTACCACTAGCCTAGGTTAGTCTTAATAGGAATTATAAATTTTATTTTTGGTACTCACAACGACGGGTATCAAATTTTGGCGCCGTTGCCGGGGAGGCAATAGTCCTAATTTTAGTTGTTTTATTTTTAGTCTTTCTTAGTTTAAGGGACTTATGTTCCTTAAAATTTTCTTATATTCTTTTTGTAGTTTCCTCTTATGCGCAGGTCACAGGGTGGTGAACTAGTGCCATTTGATCCTGAGATAGAGAAATTCTTGCGCGAGTTGAGACGAACACAAAGAGTACTACCGACAGAGGAAGAGCTGAGTACTCTGTCAAGCTATTACGAGAACAATCTGTTCGAAGAAGACCCACAGATCTTCACCGTTTCCACTTCTTCACCGAGACAGTTACTTCTCCAGAAATTCCAGTCATGGCCGAGGAAGCGAGTATAGCTAGTCATTCGAGCCGACAATTTGAAAACTTATATAAGGGGTTCGAATTACCAGGAGATGCCAGGAAGTTCGAACCAAAGCCTTCATACATTAGCATGGTTGAGAAGAACGGTTCGGGGAGCGCAAATGAAGATGCGGCTAAGCATATGGAGACCTTTATTGACTCATCATTGTTCCATACCCCCACCACCGGCGTGACCCAAGACCAGATCAAGGAGACCATGTTTATCTTCTCTCTTCGTGATCTTTGCAAGGGAGTGGTATAGAGATTTGGACCGGACCGTTCAGGGGATCACCGATTGGAATTCATTGGCATTGGCATTCTACAAGAAGTACTTTTCTGCTTCAAGGCCGATTGCTATTAGAGCCCAAATCACGGGCTTTAAACAAGGGCCAGATGAGAATTTCCACGAAGCATGGATCCGATTTAAGAAGTTGGTGCGAACCATACCGCACCATGGGTTCGAAAAGTGAAGCTTGTGCAATCATTTCTACAATGGGTTGTACGACGATCAGAGGGCCATTTTTGATCTTTGCAACCAATGGACGATTTCTTTGAGAATTTGGGAGCAACCAAGGGGTGGAAGATTATTGACGATCTAGCTACCCACAAGGCCGAGTATGGGAATTCTAGAGGGAACCAGAGGAGAGCTGCTGAATCTTCCTCTGTCGCTGCGCTTGAGGCTCTTACTGCGAGATTTGACAAGTATGAGCTAGGAGGAGCTTCTAAAGGTGGGATGTACCAGGTAAATGCTGTGTCAGACGGTCCTTTCGTCTGTGAAAGGTGTGGAGGTGAGGGCCATGTCTCGAAAAACTGCCCTAGTCCCTTTGAATCTTGTGCTGCCTTTCAACACTATAGGCAGACCAACACCTACTATGAGCCGAATACCCATCCGAACTTGAGTTGGAGGAGCCAAAATGTCCTGAATCCAACTCAACCTCCGCCGCAGCAGCAACCCTATGTGCCCCCTCATCAAAAGCAACAACAATATCGAAAACCTCCTTATGTGCCCACAAAGCAACAATCGCAGAATTCTGAATTCTCTGAGCTTAAGAACTTGTTGCAAAAGGAGTCCCAAGCAAGAGAGGACGGGATGAAGCTACTAGAGAGCCAAATTGCTCAATTGGCTAGCAAAAGCAACACTCGAGCTCCCGGACACTTGCCGACCCAAACTGACCAAAAGGAGACCTTAAATGCCATCACTTTGAGGAGCGGGTCCACCCTTGATGGTCCTGCCATGGTCGAGGACGCTGTTGAAAAAGATGAGCCGGAAACAAGTCAAAAGAAAGCCTCAACGAATAAATCAAAGAAATGTACCGTCTACCAGGGGTATATCGGTCGATCGATCGATATACCTAGTCGATCGATCGAATCACGGGTTCTGAGCTTCGGAATCGTACATCTCGATTGATCGATCGAGGACAAGTGGTCGATCGACCGAGATCGCTGCGATCCGAGGAATTTCGTCCTTTGATGCCAAATAATCATGCGAGACCACTTATTTCGGGGTACCACAGTCCGAAGACTTTAGGACAAGACCCGAGTGCTTTGATGGGTCAGTCCCGGTCCCGAAGTTCGACCCAATGACGGTTAATGGCTCACATTTGAGATGGTCTGAAGAGGGGTCTAGCTTCAACAAAGAGAAGGTGACGGACTTTCACCCTAAGTCCAAGGATGCCGGTGCGCGTGAATTGGAGGAGAGGGCTAAGGTACTTCTTGACCCCTTACCCGGAGAGGCTAGTGCCGACCAAGGAACAGTATCTTTCAAAGCAAATTTGAAAAAGTTATCCGCATGATCGAATGTACAGGTCCCTTTCCTCGAGTTAGTTAACCAAGTGCCCGCTTATACTAAATTTATGAAACAACTTTTGTCCAAAAAGCGGTCACTTGAAACAATGCATACTGTCGCACTTACTAAGGAGTCTTGCTCCTATCTGTCTCTCACTGCGCGCCCCATAAGTTAGAGGATCCGGGTAGCTTTTCCGTCCCTTGCAAAATAGGCAACTTCTCAATTGAGAAGGCATTGTGTGATTTAGGGGCTAGTATAAGCGTCATGCCCTTGAGTCTAGCTAGGAAGCTTAAGTTGACCCGGTTTGCTATCACACATGACATGACGATTCGGATGGCCGACCGATCTGCGGTCGAGCCTATAGGAGTCCTAGAGGACATACCCGTCCAAATAGGGAAGTTTTTCTTCCTGTTGACTTTGTTGTCCTTGACATGCCTGAGGATGCCCATATACCGATCATCCTAGGTAGGCGTTTTCGCACACTGCTGGTGCAGTTATTGACGTAGGCTCTGGAACTTTGACCTTCAAAGTTGGGAAACATTCTATCATTTTTGCCCAACCTGCTAAAAAGAAGGACCCCTTGTGGCCTGTTACTTGTAATACGGTTTCTGAAAAGAAATCGTACTTTGTGCTTCCTGAATTGCCTGTCTCTATTACTACTCCTGTGCTAACCCCTCCGCCCCAGATTGGGAGCAGAAAGGAGGAAGAATCTGTTGTTTTAGACATTGCAGGAGCTGGTTTGGGGAAGGATGAGCTGCAGGTCACTCTAGCTGCGACAAAGCCTATCATTCAAAGAGGAGGTCTTGGTTGCCTGAGCTATGGAATTGATGAGATAGTTGATGACGAGCCAGTCAAAGCAAAGGAGTCCGACTTGGATTCCGATGAGCCCAAAGAGACCCTTGATTGGGGAGATGACGAAGTTGATCCGTTGAGCTCTCCGACTGTCGAAGCTGAGAAGGGTGCAGCTGATAAGATGAGCACCATTGAGGCTACCTCTAGTAGCCAGAAGCCGAAGAAGTGGGCCATACCGTGGTCCTTCTTGATCAACTATTAGTTGATTGAGCTCGTTATAAACTTCATTTTATTTGCTTTTGTTAAAACGATTTTTATTGCTTTTTGTGTGCGCGAAAACTTCGCATTTTATTTCGCTTATTTAGGATTTTTAAGTACTTTAGACTTTATTCTGGGTTTTGCGCAATTTTGGGCGCGTATTATCGTGCATTTGCAGGTTTTAGACCTCGGTAGCTCTAGTTATTGAGCTAATACGAAGAATTAAGATGTCGCAGCAGTGTTTTCAGTCGATCGACTGGCCTATATGGTCGATCGACTGATTTGCAGGTTTACAGGAGCTACTGTTCACGCCCACTTGATCGATCGACCGATCTTCTTGGTCGATCGACCACTGCTGCTACTGTATTTGTTCACGACCTCTCCCCTGCTGTGTTTGGTCGATATGCGGACTTAAGGGAGTTTTCTACTCCATTTTATCTTCCGTAAAATTTATATATTTCTTCTGTTCTCTCATTTATGCACAATTTTACCGCTTCAAAATTGTTTTCTCAGTCTTATGCGTGGTATTTTTCTGTCTTTCAGGTAATTATTGGTAGCACTGCTGGCTACTGAAACCTCCTAGCTCACGCTGGTTTGGGGAGGTTTCCTTTGCTGCGCTTAAAGTCTTGTGAGTTCCTGATTTCTTTACTTCATGTCATATTTTATTTCTCGCAAATTCCCATTTCTCTTTTCTTCATTATATGATTTTGCACAATGGGGACATTGTGCGATTTGGTTTGGGGAAGGGTTTTGCGTCGCATATCATTTGCTTGCATTCACGTTTAATTCTGTTTTGCATTGTTTATTTCATTTCTCTTATATATACAGAAAACATCAAAAAGAAAAAAAAAATTGAAAAATTTCACAAAATTTCCATAAAATGCACGTTTATTTTAGCATATAGGTCGAGTCGGAACGGTAGTATTTCTATGATGATTTTGCATTTGCACCTGTTTTGCCTGAGCCTTGCTAGATTAACATGTTATTAGTAGAATCGTTTATGCATACCTACGAGTTTTCGTTAATTTATTTGCTGAGCTTGAGACCTGACTTAGAAAATTGGCAAGCTACTTCATATTTCTGAGATTTAGAGCCTATAACTGGTGACATCTATGACCGGTTTATTTAGGAATGTGAGTAGTACTCCTTATGAGACATGTTTCCTTAATTTGCATAAATATGAACTTGATCTGCTTAATACCTGTATGCGTTCGGTTTGTGGTTTGTCGACACATGTGGTAGAGGTTTCTCTTTTCTTATTAGGCCCATAAGCTCCACACTGCCAAAAATATCCCTTTTTTGTCTCATTTACTACATCCGACATTTAGCCTGTCCTTTGTCAAGCTAGTAGTCTGTGTTCTTGGGATTGTTACTCGTTTTTGGTGGCATATGCTCTGTTGAGATGATGATTGGAAAATGAAAAAGGAAAGAAAAAAAAAAAGAGAAAAATGATTCGAAAAAAAGAAAAGAAAAAGAGAGAGTTCTGTACTGTTCAACTCAGTCGATCGACTGCCAATTATAGTCGATCGACTGAAGATCCGAGAAAGAAATCAATTCGCATAATTTAATCCTTATCTTTTGGCGATTTTTGCTCCCATGTTTCATTTATATCCTATGGGGAATTTATTGATTTGTTAGTTTGGAGATTGTGAGTTTTGTGCTTGCTATAGCACCGTTTCGTTTGATTATGAGCAAGAAGTTGGATGTTGCCATTTGGTTCCGTTTTGGTACTAGCTTGATCACCTGTACCTCCACACTTCCATAATTATCTTTGCCTCTTCTTACCCATTACCTCACATATCCCATATATACCTCGGCATGTGTCATTGGTCATCTGTTTGGTTGGAACGCATATGTACGGTCATAGAGATCATTTTCATATTTTATTGCTGGCATGTTCTTATAGGCCGTAGTTAGTGAAGGAAATGTAGATCTATATACTTACATATTCATATATGTGGTAATTTAATTTGTCATAAAATTAAAGTTGGATTTTATGCATGCAAACTTTAAAACAAAATAAGGAAGAAGCATTATTCTTACAAATGAATTTTCGGTTTATGGGCACAAGAGAGATCACCTTTCTCTCTTGTTCTTGAGCTTTCCAATAATGGATGAACATACAAAAATCTCAAAGTAGAGATTCTCCAATTAGTAGCACCCAAGACAATCCCTTAATCCCACAAACTAACATGTACTAGGTGTTTATATTGTGGTTTACCTTAAATTTGATTACTAATACTCATATATCACTTTGATAATTTTAGTAATCTTTTGAACAAATTTGGATTAAAATCTCATCTTTTTGATGAAGATTAAAGAGAGAGAAGAGAGAAAAGCATGAACCATATTGCATGTTTTTGTAAGAATGAATTATATCATCATATGAATGTGTGTAAGGAAAATAAAATAACCAACATCCCACAAAAAGAGGGAGTGTCACGGTTGGAATAGCCAACATTGGCATCATTTCTTTTCCTTTTACTCTTCTCAAAAATAGTAGGTGTGTAAGAGGTGTAAGACTAGTAGTAGGTAGGCATCATTATGTTTATTTTATCAAATAAAATAAAACAACCAAAACCCACTAACACACCCTCCATTTTCGGTCCATATACTTAAAATGGACTACCATTTTATTTTGTCAATTTGTCATTTGTCACACAATATGTTATATGTAGCATGATACATGTTATTAATTAATTTAATGCATATTTATCACATAAATATCATTTTATGAATTAATTAAGTTACTTTCAACAAATTGACTAGTGATACTTGATCACGTAAATAAAATGGGTCATATAATTATAATTCACAATGTCTTGTAATTATAATCAACCATTCATTCTTATCTTTATTGTTTCTCAAACAATAAACAATTTTAGTAATAAAGCATTTTATTTACTAAAATAAATCTTATTTAATCCCATTACAATAAGATATCAATATTCTCTCTCACAAATTGAATTTGTTCAATTTTTAAGGAATTAATTAATCTGTATCGGTATACAATTAATTAACCTTTTTTAATTAAGGGAATCGTCCTTTAGGTGTGACCTCAAGGGATCAACTGATCACCACCGTCGCACGACAGTAATGTCAAACTCTAGCCAGCCAATCATTACCGATATGTGTGGACCAGTTGACTATATATATTTAATGTATCATCCCTTCCGTATTCTTGAAATGAGATTTAATAATGATATTTAAATCATGTGATCGCACTATTGTTGAGGACACATTTCCCAACAATCTCCCACTTGTCCTCGACAAGTGTGCGTCACCAATTCTCTTGTCCTATTACTATCTCCCACTCAATGCAAGGTGTCTTTCGGGTCGTACTTGCAAGTGATCATATCGAGAGTGGTTTCCTCGATCTGGAGAATAACTGATTGACCGGAATTTATCCACCATGGATACCTTCCGAGCGTGGCCACGCATTTCCAGTTCATTACTCCTCGAGTGGCCCTGAGATATTGTTTTAACCCTGACAAGGGGGTGGACAATTCCTATTGCACTTATTCCCTTCGACTAGCCACAGCCATCATAACCCAAAATATGCCCATTTGACCCCATTTACGAAGGTCGTAGTAACACAAATCAAAGTTAATCTGAACTGTGCCATCTTAGGTGAACAGTCTTTAGTCAAAAGAATCGACTCATTAGAATACTATAGTAGCTCTCGCCACGACCAGGCTTTATAAATTTGCCAGAACTCTATAAGCGGTCACTGCCCGACAAAGTGTTCCTAACAGTCTGCCTATGTGATCGGCTAGTCATCTCACATGACTCTATGGCACTTGAACTTGCCATCAATCGCATCACACTCTAGTCACTTCGAGACGTCACCTCATACAAGTGACTATGGGCGAATACAATGCTAATCCGTGTTCACTTTAACGGGGTTCAATGTTGTCTCTACAACCCGTTTGGATGTAACAAAGTATAAAAGAAAAGTTTTAGAGTAAAAACTCAAACGACAAATGCGATTATCACATATGAATAGTCAATGCTTGATTACTACTTCATATTCTATAATCTAATTTGATCTTTTATGTAGTCATTCATCTCAATTTCATTGAAATGACATGACTCATCATGTTAAGCCTATGAGAAGGCTTTGGTTAGTAGGTTTTATCAACTTCTTGTACCTTACTCAACCTTACTACATACTCGTTTTCCTTTGTAATGTATACATTTGCATTACAAAACTTTCTGAGTACTTGTCGAGATCCAATCAAGACATAGGCCCTCTTAGCCTAAGAATAGCTCCCACTTTGTTTTCACAAAGTGTGCGGGACTCATCCTCTTGCACATCTCATGATTGCAAGTGTACTCAATTTCCGTTGTAATTATTTCTTATTGTTCTTTATTGCCTAGAACGATTCTAGAAAATCTACTTCTTAATTAACATTGCCACAATGGTATCTTAACCATCCTGATGTGTTTTGATTATGGTTTTGTCGGAAACCATGTGCAATCTCAATTGTCAATTGTCACTTGTGTAACACCCTTACACAAAATTGCATCATAAACACTTTGCTTTACTTCCTTAATGCTTCTGCAAGCACTTAAGGGTAATCTTTATAGCTTACTTGGTAAAGATTACTTAAATTCGATCTTTGAAAACAATTCATCATACTCAAAGCATATGAAGTGTTATCCATCATTTCTTTTTAATTGATTCGGCAGCGGAAGCAAATGAAATCAATCAAATATGTTCAATTTAATTGAACTAGTCATGAATCTTATCAACATAAGACTCCTTACTGGCGCTAATATAATGTGGATTTATCTTCATAAATCCGGATATTCAAGATGTATTATAATACTCCAAAAGTCTTAAATCATTCTCACTGATCAATATGTCATCCACATATCGGACTAATTAAAAATTCCGTAACTCCCACTAAACTCCATGTATAAACACAACTTCTCGACTTATCGAGAAATGTTTTATCACATGATCAAAATGTTGATTCTAACTCATTGATGTCCTACTTAAGATCCTCTCTTAAGTTTCACATTATTTTAGGATTGCAAGAATCTATAAAACTTATGACATGTATTGAATACATTGCTTCTATTGAAGAAGTGGGTTTTAGATTCACTTGCTGTGTATTTCATAACCTTATAATGAAACACAATCCCTAAGAAGATCCAAATAGACTTAAGCATTTCAATTAGTGCAAAACCTTTTGCAACTAATCTTTCTATGAAATATCTCTTTATTAGTGCAAAACCCTTTGTCACTAATCAAGTCTTTTATTTCGGATTTTCATGGCTCTAAGCCTTGTATTGAGTTGTGACTTAAACACTCTTATGTAAGTCCTTTGTCGATTACTTTCCAGAAGTAATCAACTTGAATCAAACAATTTCTTTTGTAAGTTATAAGCTCTTTACTTTTTTTTTTTAAAAGTAGCATGAATTCATCATTTTTAACAAGTGACGAATTTAACCTCCTAGGTTTTGAAGAAACAACGTCTTACACAAAACGTCTCATGTAGCCAAGAAAGACCAGTTTCTTGCGACATAACATTTTTTTTGTGGCATTCTTTGTGGCTCTTGAATAATTTCTCCCACTCTGTCTTCTAAAAATAAACTTGTATTTTAGAAAGACAGCTTCACGAGCCGCAAACCCGTCGTACTCGTGATAATTGAAGAGGGAAAAATGAGCATTTGTTTCTTGTGAAAACTTACAAACATGGTACCCTTACCATTTCATATCTCATATGATTCGATTTAGTGGAAAAATAATTTAGACAAAATGATAAAATCCCCAAAAGGATCAAGTAACTCAAAATAACTTGATCGAAGTCCAAACCTTATCGAATAGCGTTTGAATTCTTATCCAATCATACATTATCCCATAATGCGTGTTAAGAGAGATTAATTTGTGATACTATATCACAATTCATTTGGCTTATATCAAAGTCTTCATTTTGATAATCCCATCACGACTAAATCGTGATTCCTTGAACTCTTTGAAATTTTTCAAAGATTTCTCTATTTACCTTATTAAGTGAACATATTAGTGTCAACTTAAATCGTTGGTAAAAGATAATGATCAACCTATTTTGGATAGATGATTTACAACCTCGATCTCCTTTTCAACCAAAAGGCATGAGACATCTTGCTTTGAATACAAGATACGCATATACCATTAACAATCTAATGGTTTCAAGAGTACTCGATAACTCTTTACGTTCATCATTCCAAAATTTAAGGTTTAATCTTGGGTTACCAATTTGAATCTTACATCATCTACATGATATATCATTCTAGTTTGTTTTATAATATAATCACCTTGATAATGGGCTAGCCATACATCAAATCGTGGTGTATAGGGTCACAAAAGTGAAAACCCTTTTTGTATCTTAACAAGTTTATATTCTTATTTAGAGTTCATGCACTTAATAGTCACAATTAAGTACAACTTTAAATCCAAAAACTAGATTGAGTACACAATTACTCTATCTCTCGGCATTATTGTTGCTAGTCGTCATATTCTAATCATCCTATGTATCAAGTACAATGATGAAAACCTCCACTGGTTTCTAATATTGACGAAGTGGTACTAGCAAAATTTATGTTTAATCAAATAAACATTTAAAGAAGAAGGTCCCATTAGATGTCCCACAACTAACTTGTTGATTCTTCAATAATTTGGGGCAGTTTCCTTTCTTGTGTCCAACATTTAAGACAATGGAAACTTTATTGGTCGGGATTGATAGGTTTAGTATCGTCATTCCTCAATGACTTTACTTTTAACATTACCTTGTATCAATTCCATTATTATCTTTACTTCTTGAACCTCGTCCTCATCTTAACGATTTAAGAGAATGCTCCCACTCATTTCAATGAGTCTTTGCTTTGAGAAGCAAAATTGAATTCATGAAGATTACTCTTCATTTGTTCGTTTTAGTCTTAAAACTTTCATTGAAGTGGTTGCGTTATTTTGGTCAATTACGAGTTTCAAAATCTAATCACCAAAACAATTTATCGCTTCAAGGTACTTAATTCAATTAAGCATATGAAACATAGTCCATTGTAAGTAGAAGTGTTAGTCAAGAATCAAAAACCTGTTTGATAATGAATAACTTTAATCTATACTCTTTACAAGAGATCCTTAGCAATGGTTCGTTTGAGGTTTTAGAAGCAAATTCAAATTTTGTCTTTAGTTACGATGTTTTAATGGAGATTCGTTATCAAAATCGAAATGATATCGTATATGAATTGTGGTAAAGAAATAGAACAATATAAAAACGGAATAGTGGAAAACTTAACATTTATCGTTTTATTAATACTTGAAAAACAAGTATAGCATTTACATAGTGACCTCTACCCAACTATGATAAATGATTCCAAGACCCAAATTCATATTGACTTAGGCACGGTGGGGCCGATACATCCTTTATCAATATAACTCGGTGGATTAACGTTTAATCGATTCTACTTTTAGAACTCTTGGTCGATAACATTACATTAACAATTATCTATAGCCCAAAACACATCGACAAGGGGCACGGTGGGGCCGATACATCCCTTATCAAATACTTTTGTTGAGTTCAATCCAAATTTCGAATAAATGTGTCCATGATCCAAACCCACATTAACTTGGGCACGGTGTGGCCGATACATCCCTTATCAGCATGAATTCGGTGGATTAACATTCATCACCCACTTCCCCTACGTAACAAGGTTTGTACCCCGGTGGGGCCGAGCGCACTCCCTCGCAAAATAGGTTTTCATGGTTTCTACTATTTGGCAAGGCTATGTCTCAATTAATTGTTTTAGCGAGAGGTCATGTCAATTTATTATCTATCACGTTTTAAGTGAACTAAAGCGGTGAACTACGATAATTTTAATTGACACGGTCGATGAACTCGATAAAAGAAGATGCATGTTTTAGTTATGGCGATTTAGCGATGCATGCGACATAAAATAAAATGCAAGCATAAAAATAAATAAATCCTAGTATGGCCTTTCCTAAAATAGAAAAACTATTTAACTATTACATATTCGGAAACCAACTCCATTGGTCCCTTGAACTTGGTTGTGACACGCATCTCGAGGTAACACCGTCTTTATGTATCGCCATTCTTGAAGAAATCCGTCTTTGGGAACTCCGAGATAAATTATATTACATAACAAATTACATAATTTCCTATTATACATTTGTAACTAAAATAAAATAAATCTATTAAATTACAAAACGGTGATACGAGATCACAATAAAATTACAACCGAATCGATATTCCCATACATTTCGGGAAATACCAATTAAAATCTAAGGCCATACTAAGTAAAATTACATAATTCAAAATTACATAAATTAAAATTATGACAATCATAAAGAAAAATGCAGCATTATAATATGTATGAACATGCTCAATTTTATGCTAAATCGCCTTTAATTAGCCAATATCGTATATTACTCGGTTTTTACGGATTTGCGTGATTTCAACATTTTATAATCACAAAAATTACATAAATTCATATTTATGCATAAGTTAATTACCCTAACCTCTTAGGACTCAAAATTTAGTCTTCACTAATAATTTGACCATAAGTAACCCATATTTTATAAAATTGTTCATAAATGGACCAAAAATTACAAAAATAAGCTATAAACTTCAAATAAAACACAAAATTTCAAATAAATTCAAAATTTGAAATTTAAACTTATGAAAATTCTGGAAAAATACCATGACACTCATAATGTTCAAAATCTTAGGTTAAAAATTTCGAAATTTTTCCGGAAAAACAATGTTGCGGTTTATCGATTTTTAATAAAATAATCATAAAAACATGGAAAAAATATATTCATTAACTTTTCAATTTTAGATCTGAAAAAGATAATAAAATGCAACATTAGACGTTTTTCCTAAGTCATAGATTATGTTTTATTAATTTTTCACTAATAATGTCACTATTTATGCTATTTTTCTTCAAAAATCCATAAATCATGCAAAAAGACTTCTTTATAGCCAATTATTTTACACACATCTTGTAAAATTGCATGTGACAACATATTAATTTTCTATGACCAGATTCGAAATTTAACTCATATTAACCTATTTTTCACCTAAATCTGAATTTAATAATGAAAAATTCATTTTTCGAGCATAACAAGTCCAAAAATTATGAAACTTCATAGGTTATCTCAAAATAATATATGTGACAACATATCCAAAAACCAAGTGAAAATTCGAAGTATAGCTAATTTTAGACCAAAAATGACATTTTTACTCATAAAATCACATTTAAATGCCATTATTGTAAATTATGAACAATAAAAATCCGAAAAATTAACCAAAATATCCTAAAACCTTTTAGGACCAGAAATATTAACATGCATGGATTAATTTCGTGATATCTCATAATAACACAAATTTTACAAGTTTTATTTGTTATTCTTATAACTCGGAAAAACTTTTAACCGATTTGCATGCAAACAACCGTGGCTCTTGATACCGATTGAAGGAAATGTAGATCTATATACTTACATATTCATATATGTGGTAATTTAATTTGTCATAAAATTAAAGTTGGATTTTATGCATGCAAACTTTAAAACAAAATAAGGAAGAAGCATTATTCTTACAAATGAATTTTCGGTTTATGGGCACAAGAGAGATCACCTTTCTCTCTTGTTCTTGAGCTTTCCAATAATGGATGAACATACAAAAATCTCAAAGTAGAGATTCTCCAATTAGTAGCACCCAAGACAATCCCTTAATCCCACAAACTAACATGTACTAGGTGTTTATATTGTGGTTTACCTTAAATTTGATTACTAATACTCATATATCACTTTGATAATTTTAGTAATCTTTTGAACAAATTTGGATTAAAATCTCATCTTTTTGATGAAGATTAAAGAGAGAGAAGAGAGAAAAGCATGAACCATATTGCATGTTTTTGTAAGAATGAATTATATCATCATATGAATGTGTGTAAGGAAAATAAAATAACCAACATCCCACAAAAAGAGGGAGTGTCACGGTTGGAATAGCCAACATTGGCATCATTTCTTTTCCTTTTACTCTTCTCAAAAATAGTAGGTGTGTAAGAGGTGTAAGACTAGTAGTAGGTAGGCATCATTATGTTTATTTTATCAAATAAAATAAAACAACCAAAACCCACTAACACACCCTCCATTTTCGGTCCATATACTTAAAATGGACTACCATTTTATTTTGTCAATTTGTCATTTGTCACACAATATGTTATATGTAGCATGATACATGTTATTAATTAATTTAATGCATATTTATCACATAAATATCATTTTATGAATTAATTAAGTTACTTTCAACAAATTGACTAGTGATACTTGATCACGTAAATAAAATGGGTCATATAATTATAATTCACAATGTCTTGTAATTATAATCAACCATTCATTCTTATCTTTATTGTTTCTCAAACAATAAACAATTTTAGTAATAAAGCATTTTATTTACTAAAATAAATCTTATTTAATCCCATTACAATAAGATATCAATATTCTCTCTCACAAATTGAATTTGTTCAATTTTTAAGGAATTAATTAATCAGATCGGTATACAATTAATTAACCTTTTTAATTAAGGGAATCGTCCTTTAGGTGTGACCTCGGGATCAATCGATCACCACCGTCGCGACGACAAAGTAATGTCAAACTCTAGCTTGACCAATCATTACCGATATGTGTGGACCAGATTGACTATATATATTTAATGTATCATCCCTTCCGTATTCTTGAAATGAGATTTAATAATGATATTTAAATCATGTGATCGCACTATTGTTGAGGACACATTTCCCAACAATCTCCCACTTGTCCTCGACAAGTGTGCGTCACCAATTCTCTTGTCCTATTACTATCTCCCACTCAATGCAAGGTGTCTTTCGGTCGTACTTGCAAGTGATCATATCGAGAGTGGTTTCCTCGATCCGGAGAATAATCGATTGACCGGAATTTATCCACCATGGATACCTTCCGAGCGTGGCCACGCATTTCCAGTTCATTACTCCTCGAGTGGCCCCGAGATATTGTTTTAACCCTGACAAGGGGTGGACAATTCCTATTGCACTTATTCCCTTCGACTAGCCACAGCCATCATAACCCAAAATATGCCCATTTGACCCCATTTACGAAGGTCGTAGTAACACAAATCAAAGTTTAATCGAAATCGTGCCATCTTAGGTGAACAGTCTTTAGTCAAAAGAATCGACTCATTAGAATACTATAGTAGCTCTCGCCACGACCAGGCTTTATAAATTTGCCGAACTCTATATAAGCGGTCTTTGCCCGACAAAGTGTTCCTATGATCTGCCTATGTGATCGGCTAGTCATCTCACATGACTCTATGGCACTTGAACTTGCCATCAATCGCATCACACTCTAGTCACTTCGAGACGTCACCTCATACAAGTGACTATGGGCGAATACAATGCTAATCCGTGTTCACTTTAACGGGGTTCAATGTTGTCTCTACAACCCGTTTGGATGTAACAAAGTATAAAAGAAAAGTTTTAGAGTAAAAACTCAAACGACAAATGCGATTATCACATATGAATAGTCAATGCTTGATTACTACTTCATATTCTATAATCTAATTTGATCTTTTATGTAGTCATTCATCTCAATTTCATTGAAATGACATGACTCATCATGTTAAGCCTATGAGAAGGCTTTGGTTAGTAGGTTTTATCAACTTCTTGTACCTTACTCAACCTTACTACATACTCGTTTTCCTTTGTAATGTATACATTTGCATTACAAAACTTTCTGAGTACTTGTCGAGATCCAATCAAGACATAGGCCCTCTTAGCCTAAGAATAGCTCCCACTGTTTTCACAGTGTGCGGGACTCATCCTCTTGCACATCTCATGATTGCAAGTGTACTCAATTTCCGTTGTAATTATTTCTTATTGTTCTTTATTGCCTAGAACGATTCTAGAAAATCTACTTCTTAATTAACATTGCCACAATGGTATCTTAACCATCCTGATGTGTTTTGATTATGGTTTTGTCGGAAACCATGTGCAATCTCAATTGTCAATTGTCACTTGTGTAACACCCTTACACAAAATTGCATCATAAACACTTTGCTTTACTTCCTTAATGCTTCTGCAAGCACTTAAGGGTAATCTTTATAGCTTACTTGGTAAAGATTACTTAAATTCGATCTTTGAAAACAATTCATCATACTCAAAGCATATGAAGTGTTATCCATCATTTCTTTTTAATTGATTCGGCAGCGGAAGCAAATGAAATCAATCAAATATGTTCAATTTAATTGAACTAGTCATGAATCTTATCAACATAAGACTCCTTACTGGCGCTAATATAATGTGGATTTATCTTCATAAATCCGGATATTCAAGATGTATTATAATACTCCAAAAGTCTTAAATCATTCTCACTGATCAATATGTCATCCACATATCGGACTAATTAAAAATTCCGTAACTCCCACTAAACTCCATGTATAAACACAACTTCTCGACTTATCGAGAAATGTTTTATCACATGATCAAAATGTTGATTCTAACTCATTGATGTCCTACTTAAGATCCTCTCTTAAGTTTCACATTATTTTAGGATTGCAAGAATCTATAAAACTTATGACATGTATTGAATACATTGCTTCTATTGAAGAAGTGGGTTTTAGATTCACTTGCTGTGTATTTCATAACCTTATAATGAAACACAATCCCTAAGAAGATCCAAATAGACTTAAGCATTTCAATTAGTGCAAAACCTTTTGCAACTAATCTTTCTATGAAATATCTCTTTATTAGTGCAAAACCCTTTGTCACTAATCAAGTCTTTTATTTCGGATTTTCATGGCTCTAAGCCTTGTATTGAGTTGTGACTTAAACACTCTTATGTAAGTCCTTTGTCGATTACTTTCCAGAAGTAATCAACTTGAATCAAACAATTTCTTTTGTAAGTTATAAGCTCTTTACTTTTTTTTTTAAAAGTAGCATGAATTCATCATTTTTAACAAGTGACGAATTTAACCTCCTAGGTTTTGAAGAAACAACGTCTTACACAAAACGTCTCATGTAGCCAAGAAAGACCAGTTTCTTGCGACATAACATTTTTTTGTGGCATTCTTTGTGGCTCTTGAATAATTTCTCCCACTCTGTCTTCTAAAAATAAACTTGTATTTTAGAAAGATGACTTCACGAGCCGCAAACCCGTCGTACTCGTGATAATTGAAGAGGGAAAAATGAGCATTTGTTTCTTGTGAAAACTTACAAACATGGTACCCTTACCATTTCATATCTCATATGATTCGATTTAGTGGAAAAATAATTTAGACAAAATGATAAAATCCCCAAAAGGATCAAGTAACTCAAAATAACTTGATCGAAGTCCAAACCTTATCGAATAGCGTTTGAATTCTTATCCAATCATACATTATCCCATAATGCGTGTTAAGAGAGATTAATTTGTGATACTATATCACAATTCATTTGGCTTATATCAAAGTCTTCATTTTGATAATCCCATCACGACTAAATCGTGATTCCTTGAACTCTTTGAAATTTTTCAAAGATTTCTCTATTTACCTTATTAAGTGAACATATTAGTGTCAACTTAAATCGTTGGTAAAAGATAATGATCAACCTATTTTGGATAGATGATTTACAACCTCGATCTCCTTTTCAACCAAAAGGCATGAGACATCTTGCTTTGAATACAAGATACGCATATACCATTAACAATCTAATGGTTTCAAGAGTACTCGATAACTCTTTACGTTCATCATTCCAAAATTTAAGGTTTAATCTTGGGTTACCAATTTGAATCTTACATCATCTACATGATATATCATTCTAGTTTGTTTTATAATATAATCACCTTGATAATGGGCTAGCCATACATCAAATCGTGGTGTATAGGGTCACAAAAGTGAAAACCCTTTTTGTATCTTAACAAGTTTATATTCTTATTTAGAGTTCATGCACTTAATAGTCACAATTAAGTACAACTTTAAATCCAAAAACTAGATTGAGTACACAATTACTCTATCTCTCGGCATTATTGTTGCTAGTCGTCATATTCTAATCATCCTATGTATCAAGTACAATGATGAAAACCTCCACTGGTTTCTAATATTGACGAAGTGGTACTAGCAAAATTTATGTTTAATCAAATAAACATTTAAAGAAGAAGGTCCCATTAGATGTCCCACAACTAACTTGTTGATTCTTCAATAATTTGGGGCAGTTTCCTTTCTTGTGTCCAACATTTAAGACAATGGAAACTTTATTGGTCGGGATTGATAGGTTTAGTATCGTCATTCCTCAATGACTTTACTTTTAACATTACCTTGTATCAATTCCATTATTATCTTTACTTCTTGAACCTCGTCCTCATCTTAACGATTTAAGAGAATGCTCCCACTCATTTCAATGAGTCTTTGCTTTGAGAAGCAAAATTGAATTCATGAAGATTACTCTTCATTTGTTCGTTTTAGTCTTAAAACTTTCATTGAAGTGGTTGCGTTATTTTGGTCAATTACGAGTTCTGAAAATCTAATCACCAAAACAATTTATCGCTTCAAGGTACTTAATTCAATTAAGCATATGAAACATAGTCCATTGTAAGTAGAAGTGTTAGTCAAGAATCAAAAACCTGTTTGATAATGAATAACTTTAATCTATACTCTTTACAAGAGATCCTTAGCAATGGTTCGTTTAAGGTTTTAGAAGCAAATTCAAATTTTGTCTTTAGTTACGATGTTTTAATGGAGATTCGTTATCAAAATCAAAATGATATCGTATATGAATTGTGGTAAAGAAATAGAACAATATAAAAACGGAATAGTGGAAAACTTAACATTTATCGTTTTATTAATACTTGAAAAACAAGTATAGCATTTACATAGTGACCTCTACCCAACTATGATAAATGATTCCAAGACCCAAATTCATATTGACTTAGGCACGGTGGGGCCGATACATCCTTTATCAATATAACTCGGTGGATTAACGTTTAATCGATTCTACTTTTAGAACTCTTGGTCGATAACATTACATTAACAATTATCTATAGCCCAAAACACATCGACAAGGGCACGGTGGGGCCGATACATCCCTTATCAAATACTTTTGTTGAGTTCAATCCAAATTTCGAATAAATGTGTCCATGATCCAAACCCACATTAACTTGGGCACGGTGTGGCCGATACATCCCTTATCAGCATGAATTCGGTGGATTAACATTCATCACCCACTTCCCCTACGTAACAAGGTTTGTACCCCGGTGGGGCCGAGCGCACTCCCTCGCAAAATAGGTTTTCATGGTTTCTACTATTTGGCAAGGCTATGTCTCAATTAATTGTTTTAGCGAGAGGTCATGTCAATTTATTATCTATCACGTTTTAAGTGAACTAAAGCGGTGAACTACGATAATTTTAATTGACACGGTCGATGAACTCGATAAAAGAAGATGCATGTTTTAGTTATGGCGATTTAGCGATGCATGCGACATAAAATAAAATGCAAGCATAAAAATAAATAAATCCTAGTATGGCCTTTCCTAAAATAGAAAAACTATTTAACTATTACATATTCGGAAACCAACTCCATTGGTCCCTTGAACTTCGGTTGTGGCACGCATCTCGAGGTAACACCGTCTTTATGTATCGCCATTCTTGAAGAAATCCGTCTTTGGGAACTCCGAGATAAATTATATTACATAACAAATTACATAATTTCCTATTATACATTTGTAACTAAAATAAAATAAATCTATTAAATTACAAAACGGTGATACGAGATCACAATAAAATTACAACCGAATCGATATTCCCATACATTTCGGGAAATACCAATTAAAATCTAAGGCCATACTAAGTAAAATTACATAATTCAAAATTACATAAATTAAAATTATGACAATCATAAAGAAAAATGCAGCATTATAATATGTATGAACATGCTCAATTTTATGCTAAATCGCCTTTAATTAGCCAATATCGTATATTACTCGGTTTTTTTACGGATTTGCGTGATTTCAACATTTTATAATCACAAAAATTACATAAATTCATATTTATGCATAAGTTAATTACCCTAACCTCTTAGGACTCAAAATTTAGTCTTCACTAATAATTTGACCATAAGTAACCCATATTTTATAAAATTGTTCATAAATGGACCAAAAATTACAAAAATAAGCTATAAACTTCAAATAAAACACAAAATTTCAAATAAATTCAAAATTTGAAATTTAAACTTATGAAAATTCTGGAAAAATACCATGACACTCATAATGTTCAAAATCTTAGGTTAAAAATTTCGAAATTTTTCCGGAAAAACAATGTTGCGGTTTATCGATTTTTAATAAAATAATCATAAAAACATGGAAAAAATATATTCATTAACTTTTCAATTTTAGATCTGAAAAAGATAATAAAATGCAACATTAGACGTTTTTCCTAAGTCATAGATTATGTTTTATTAATTTTTCACTAATAATGTCACTATTTATGCTATTTTTCTTCAAAAATCCATAAATCATGCAAAAAGACTTCTTTATAGCCAATTATTTTACACACATCTTGTAAAATTGCATGTGACAACATATTAATTTTCTATGACCAGATTCGAAATTTAACTCATATTAACCTATTTTTCACCTAAATCTGAATTTAATAATGAAAAATTCATTTTTCGAGCATAACAAGTCCAAAAATTATGAAACTTCATAGGTTATCTCAAAATAATATATGTGACAACATATCCAAAAACCAAGTGAAAATTCGAAGTATAGCTAATTTTAGACCAAAAATGACATTTTTACTCATAAAATCACATTTAAATGCCATTATTGTAAATTATGAACAATAAAAATCCGAAAAATTAACCAAAATATCCTAAAACCTTTTAGGACCAGAAATATTAACATGCATGGATTAATTTCGTGATATCTCATAATAACACAAATTTTACAAGTTTTATTTGTTATTCTTATAACTCGGAAAAACTTTTAACCGATTTGCATGCAAACAACCGTGGCTCTTGATACCGATTGAAGGAAATGTAGATCTATATACTTACATATTCATATATGTGGTAATTTAATTTGTCATAAAATTAAAGTTGGATTTTATGCATGCAAACTTTAAAACAAAATAAGGAAGAAGCATTATTCTTACAAATGAATTTTCGGTTTATGGGCACAAGAGAGATCACCTTTCTCTCTTGTTCTTGAGCTTTCCAATAATGGATGAACATACAAAAATCTCAAAGTAGAGATTCTCCAATTAGTAGCACCCAAGACAATCCCTTAATCCCACAAACTAACATGTACTAGGTGTTTATATTGTGGTTTACCTTAAATTTGATTACTAATACTCATATATCACTTTGATAATTTTAGTAATCTTTTGAACAAATTTGGATTAAAATCTCATCTTTTTGATGAAGATTAAAGAGAGAGAAGAGAGAAAAGCATGAACCATATTGCATGTTTTTGTAAGAATGAATTATATCATCATATGAATGTGTGTAAGGAAAATAAAATAACCAACATCCCACAAAAAGAGGGAGTGTCACGGTTGGAATAGCCAACATTGGCATCATTTCTTTTCCTTTTACTCTTCTCAAAAATAGTAGGTGTGTAAGAGGTGTAAGACTAGTAGTAGGTAGGCATCATTATGTTTATTTTATCAAATAAAATAAAACAACCAAAACCCACTAACACACCCTCCATTTTCGGTCCATATACTTAAAATGGACTACCATTTTATTTTGTCAATTTGTCATTTGTCACACAATATGTTATATGTAGCATGATACATGTTATTAATTAATTTAATGCATATTTATCACATAAATATCATTTTATGAATTAATTAAGTTACTTTCAACAAATTGACTAGTGATACTTGATCACGTAAATAAAATGGGTCATATAATTATAATTCACAATGTCTTGTAATTATAATCAACCATTCATTCTTATCTTTATTGTTTCTCAAACAATAAACAATTTTAGTAATAAAGCATTTTATTTACTAAAATAAATCTTATTTAATCCCATTACAATAAGATATCAATATTCTCTCTCACAAATTGAATTTGTTCAATTTTTAAGGAATTAATTAATCTGTATCGGTATACAATTAATTAACCTTTTTTAATTAAGGGAATCGTCCTTTAGGTGTGACCTCAAGGGATCAACTGATCACCACCGTCGCACGACAGTAATGTCAAACTCTAGCCAGCCAATCATTACCGATATGTGTGGACCAGTTGACTATATATATTTAATGTATCATCCCTTCCGTATTCTTGAAATGAGATTTAATAATGATATTTAAATCATGTGATCGCACTATTGTTGAGGACACATTTCCCAACAGTTAGGTGAGAGTCACTACAAAATTAATTCTTTCTATCTTACATATATTCACCTGTACTTATTGAGTGATTTGAGCGACCCGTGAGAGTCCAATTTGATAAGTCTCTACAGTTGGCGGTTCAGCATGTTTTTAACGGCTTCATAACTCGTTTGCACGATTCATTTACTAATTGATTGTTGGCTGTGCATTAAATTGGTTTAGGCTTAACAGCTTGCATTTCGCTCTGAGATTGAACTCGTTCCATTAGGTTATTAGATCGAGTCTAGTTCTTGCTTGAGGACAAGCAAGGGTTCGGTTTGGGGAAGTTTGATGCGTGTCTTTTATATGATGTTTTACATCCCATTTTACACGCATTTCAGAGCTCATTCTTGTAGTTTATGCTGCATTTCTCCCTATTTCCGTCTACTTCCGTATTTTGTACATTATTGCAGAAATGTGAAGAATCCAGCGGAAATCGAGCTAAATCCGTCCCCAAGTATCCTACATTGCATTTGACGTGAAGTATTCACCCGAGGAATGAGCTTGGTGCGCAATTCAAGGCCCAAAAGATAAGTCCACGAGTTTTAAGAAGTCAAGTAGCAGCTCAAGTGGTCGATCGACCATCACCCTCAGTCGATCGACCAATGTTCGGGTTCGAAGCTACAGACACGAGGACGTCGATCGACCACCTACCTTAGTCGATCGACCACAATGCTGTTCCAGACGTGAATTAAAAGACCGAGGAACTTGAAGCCCGTTAAGTTTAGGTTTTGGAATAATTGTTACGTACACTTTCTATATAACGTAACTGAGAATACCTAGTTTAGCATTCAGTTTTTTCGTCCAAGTTTTTACCTAAGTTTTATTGGTAGAATTTTCATTAAGTTTCCGCATACGGTTCTTGATAGATAGTTAGGGTTTGGGATTGTCGAGCATTGGATTTTCGGTTCTTAATAACTAATCTTTCCTCTGCAATTCGGTATTCTTCTGCCCTAATTTTAGTTCATCTTTATTTTATCAATAGTTTAGAACTGCTAAGTAGATTCCCGCAACCGTTATCATTGTTTATGTTAATTATTTGTTTTACTGTCTTAAGCATGAATTCCCCTGTTTACTTTATTAGTCTTATTATTGTTTTCACCCTTAGTATGAGTAGCTAAATAGTTTGTGCTAGGATGTAGGCGAATTGTAGCATAGGCGGCATTAGATTAGACACGGCCTGAACCCGCGTGTTGGTCGATCGACCACCTTACCCGGTCGATCGACTGACCTCGTGAGCTTTATTTCGTTTTAATTGATTTTAATGTTGTGTTTAACGAATCGAATGCATGCGACCAGTTTGATACTTAATTTATGACAAACCCATTAGATCGAAAGGTAGGGTATGTTGTTAGACCATCAATTGAATCGACTAAACTGTGCTAAGATCGAAAGATAGGTATAGTTTAGACCATTAGTCACTTTTCAGAACGAAAGTTAGTATTAGTGATATTAGGGACCTATAGCGAGATCGAAAGATGCTATTTGTTAAGAGCGGGCCGAGAGGACCTCTTTATTTCCCGCCTCACCTGTGTTGACTCAGACCGACTTAGTTTGCTGCCGCCGAAGCTATAATGAACCGATCATCCTAGTACCCCTTTCTTTATCTGTTAAATCGTCTTTTTAGTTTTTTATCTTTATTTGTTCTTAGCTATAGACCATCTCAACTCAACCCCCACAATTGTTACCTTAGACTGAATATAAATCAACTAAGATTTACATCTGCCTCCTTGTGGTTCGACCCTGTTACCACTAGCCTAGGTTAGTCTTAATAGGAATTATAAATTTTATTTTTGGTACTCACAACGACGGGTATCAGTTGGCTCCGGGAGTACTCCATATATAAACTAAAAGGGCGTTGTCCCATGAGAAATAAGGGGCGTTGGCCCGAGTGAAATTATTTTGTTCCTGTGTACATGGAGGTGGGTCTTAGACTCGGTGTGAGTGCGGATCTCCATAATGTTTCTCTATTCAATAATGGTTGACCGACATTAATGTGATAGGAATATATATCTTGTCTGTATGGTAGTCTTATAATGTTTTAGATACCGGGGGAATACTGTATTTTTGGTAAGTTATTTTATTGGGTCATATGGTAATAAGAAGGATTCTTTGAATAAAGATAATGACATAAGGCCGGTGGAGGAACTGGAGTCATACTCAGCCTGTGGTTGGCTGATTTCGTTACGTTCACTCTTTTTCAGGTACAAGTATCGGGGAAGGTCAAGTGTGAGGAATTCCATGTAGAAGATAAGACCTATAAGATGTATAGTTTATAATTATAGAGTTTTAGTTTTAGTGTTATAAGTGTATTTATTATAACTGTATAAGCCTTATATTTTCCGGAGGGGAAATACGGCGGTGACGCCCTATAATTCCGCTGCTGTGTATTATTTATAAAAAGAACTATTTTGACCCGTTTGCTTATTTTTCTGGCGTTACAAGCGGTGAGGCTGGTGGTGGCCAAAGGTGGTGTGGTTTGGTGTACGGGATGGTGTCGGGTTGAATTGGTCATGGGTTGAAGGGGGGTTGCTGCTCTGTTCCGCTAGGACATGGTGGCTGGTCGTGGCTGGGTTTTTGGTGGTGCTGGGTACGGTGGAGGATGGTGTTTACCTGTAGTGGTGGTGGTTGTAAGTAATAGTTAAACATCGAGTTTGTATATTTCCGGTTTTCGGTATTGGTGGTGTTTGTGCTTGGTTTCTAGGGTGAGAGTTTGTGGCTGTTAGAGGCGGTTGTAGCGGGTGTTTTGGGCATGGTTGGGTGGCTGGCAGTGGAGGCACCTGGTGGGTGAGGGTGGCAGACTTGGTGGCCGTGGTTGGGATAGATACGGATGGTGTTTACGGGGTGTGTTAGAAGAGTGTTTGGAGAGGAGTTGGACACGGGTTAACCCGTGTATGTTGGGGGAAATTGCTTGGTTGTTGAGTCGGGTTTTATCCAATGTTTGAAGTCGGGTTTTGGGGTGTTTGCTTGTGGGCCTTTGAACATGGGTTGCTGGATATTTAAGACGGGGTTTATAAAATGTTCGAGACGCGTTTTAATTACTAGTTTACGTAATAATATATAATTAACAATAATGAGCTATGAATAAATATGATAATTAATAATGAAATATAAATAAAGTATGAATAATAATAACGGAATAATGATTTGTATTAAGTGACGGTTTTATTGAGGAACTTTATTTGTTGATTGGATTGCATAATTAGAGTGCGTAATTGCAGTATTTGCTTGCCATGTAGGATAACTACTCAACTCGACTTTTGTGAAATTGAATGGATGCGTAAGTTATTATTGTTGGATTATTGTGGTTATTTATTATTGGATTGGAATATTCCTATTGGCATATTATTTTATTGTTTATCCTCAGTCTCGGACTGGAACGACATTTGTCTTTATATTGTGGGACATAATATTTATGAGATTATCCCCAGTCTCGGACGGGGACGACAATGAGTTATGAGATATCCTCAGTCTCGGACTGGGATGGCATTTGTGTTTATCCCCGGGCCAGGAGTTGGCGGGACGACGGTGTGGTCGAGCCTCGGTCAGGGACTGGGACGACTAGTGTGGATATGATGGAGAATTGGTGTTGATATTTATGCCACGTCTTTACATCTGTTAAGTTGTATATTTAATGTTGTGTGATTATTTTACTCAATCTCGTGGTTGATAGTGTATTCGTGAACACCTGAGATGAACCATAAATTGGGAGGAGACTTGCAGGTGCTTGAGACTAGCTGACTTAGGAGCATTAGGACGTGAGCTCGACTTGGACCATAGTTGCTGTCTAGATCACATAACTGACTTATACAACTTTATTTATGTAATTTCCGCTGCGTAGTAAATTGTAATGTTAAGGTTTAAATTTATTTGGTTGGTAATGTAATAAAACCGTTACTTCAGTTAAAGTTATTAAAGTACTTTGGTTTGTTTTAATTTGTAACATTTACCTTGGGCAACCGAGATGGTAACAGTCCTTTTTATTGGGAATGTCTTGCGAAAGGCTCCTAAATAAATGGGGGTGCTACAGAGTTTGTCACCTTTGCGTTACACTGGGTTCCCGAAACTAGTGTAAGATATTGCGGTGTCAAGGAGTATAGCTAAAGTGAAAATCTAGCCTGAACTATATTATTTCCATTCTGTCATTTGAGTAATTTTTCTTTTAAGCATGCAACACGTTTATCTTAAGCGTAAGTTTGGTAATTTATTTTCATTACATATGTTTTGATATTTCAATCTATTTTTGATATATTATTGCTGCTGTAACAATTATATCATGTGATATGGCTGGGAGGATGTCGAGTTACTCCCCACTGATTGTGGCTGTTATGTTTATAACATGACAGGTGTTAGCTTTGCTGAGGATTTCTGTGTGGGCTAGCGAGTAGTTTGCAGATCCCACTCTGTTTTTCTGCTTTCTTTTATGGTTTTAGTCTTGAACACTTTTGGAGGTTTTATTTATCTTCGCCCTTTTTATAAAAATGACATTTGTTTAGACTTAACCATTTAGTTTTATCCTTGAGAATTTTATATATTCTCAATTTATAACAGTTAGAACTTTTACCTTTGTGTATTTAATCTCATTCGACAGTGTTTCCGCCACTGTTTTGCACTGGATTTTATAAAGGATTACAAAGACAAATTTGGATGTCTACCCTGCAACCTTTGATCAAAGAGTTGAAAGAACTTTGGGAAACCGGTGTTTACACCTACGATGTTTCTAAGAAACATAAATTTCAATTAAAGGTCATCTTTTCTATTACTAATTAAACACTTGTTTTTTAAATAGAAACATGTGAAGTCCGTCGACCCTAACTATGACCCAAAGTATGAATGGCAAAGGGCGGTCACAAGGCGTATTACCTCACTTATTAATGGACTCAAATATGCAAAGAAAAAGCCGGTGTGGGTCCCCGACACTTGGTGTGAGTCGCTCAAGATTAGGGAAGAATAAGATCCTGAATTTGCCAAAATTTCTAAAATAAATGCGGAAAATAGAAGATCGGGTGCTAAAGACGGAAAAGCATTGGGCACCCACACTCTAGGCCGGAAGAGTTGCGCCGATGCTTTCAAGGAATTGGTAAGTATTGTATTTATTATTTTCACCAATTGGTTAGAACTAATGATTGCCGAATATAATCAATTTATGTTTTTATGTTACTTTCAGGGTGAGTCGGCCACACCCTACAAGTTGTTTGAGAAGACGAAGAATAACAAGCAGGGCGATTGGGTTGATGCGTGCCTTTTATATAGTCTTTCTAAGCCTTATTTGAACGCATTTCTATGTAATTTACGTAGTATTATGCTACAAATGTCCTCCGAATAGTCTACTTTGGTTTGTTTGGCTTTTATTGTAGGAATGTACCAAAGAAGACGGAATCACGCCTTTTCCTGTACCTTTAGCATGATTTCTTGGAGATGGAAGAATCGGAGCAAGGATACTGCTGCCTCAGGATGCGTGAAGTGGTCTCGGATGCTAAATCAACGAAGTAAGGATCTGGTTCAGTAGTGATTGGCTCGATCGAAGCCTTTTGTTGGCCAATCTATTCGATTGAGTACTTATGGATGCAGAGAAGATCTCGATCAAGACCCTGTTGTTCTCGATTGAGAGGTTCTATTTTGGAGGTCCTCGATCGAGTATATTAAGTACTCGATCGAGAGGTTTCGCTGGAACAGTGTTCGATCGAGGAGATTGAAAGTACTCGATCGAACACTTTGCTATTAGACGTAGGAATTTAGTATCTTAATATCGTCTTAGTTAAAATAAATATCTTTCCTATATAAAAGAAAGACTTAATTAGGTTTTAATCATCTTTCATTCAACATATTTTACTCTTAAGCATTCAGTTTGCAGCATTAATCTTGTCTGACGTTACTTTGTTCTTTTGCCGGATCTTAAACTTTTATAATCTCTCTTTACTCTCTTCATTTACTTTAATTCTCTTTTTCACTTTTAATTCTTTGTCTTTTAATTTCTGTTTTTTTAGTTTGTTATTAGTTTATGCGATTCATCCTAATTTGTCTCTTTATTATGTCTTCTACTATTTCATTAATCGTTGTTAATTTCATCATGAATATGCGTAGCTAAATCCTTTAGTGCTAGGATTAAGGGAGCCATGATAGTAAAACGATGATGTTATAATTAGATTAGGAAGTTTATGTGTGGGAATTGATTCATAGCAATTTAATTGTAATCGTTTTGTTCAGTGCACGCTTCTAAACTAGTTAACCCGGTTAAATTTAGACCTAGATCGGAAGATTGGAATGAATAGACCTGTTATGAACAGTAGACTACTCTAATGAGGGCGGAAGCTAAGTTAGTAATATTTTAGGGCGGATAGTAGACCGGAAGAACATTTCCTTTTGTCCTTCTCACATCAGACCGACTGACCTTACCTTTAGCAGAATTGTGTGATATCATGGTGAACCGACATCCTGTCATTTCTCTCTCTATTTGATCACATATTATTTCGTTCCTTGCTATTTTACTTATTATTTCTCTCATTGTCTTTTTATTCATTTATTAGTTTAGATATCAATTCAAAACCCCCCAATTTGTGACCATGACGGACTAAGTGACAAGTATATATAAAAGCCTCCATGTGGAGTACGATATCCGACTTACCTCTGCTATATTAGTTAGAGCCGGTTGGTTTATTTTTGATAGGGTTGCGACAGCCGTGTCATGCGTTAATCCTCGAGCTGCTCAGACAGAAGTAAGTTAATATTTATTGTATTTCTCTCATTTTTAATGTTAATATTTATTGTATTTCCCTCATTTTTAAATATAATCTCTTTTTTTCCTTAATTGTTGTTTTTTTCAGGCCGCTTACAAGGAAAAGAAGAGTCGACCCACGCTTACTGGAGAGGCTCCAGACGAGTACCGGTCCTACTATAACGCTGTCAATGGCTTTGACAAGAAGTAACGGCTATTCTGGATCGGAGATAAAGGGGCCAAAGTGTGGTATGAACCTCCGTGTAACAAAGATGCTCGTTGATCGTTCTCTTACGCTCCTAGCATAGTTTCCCAAATTGCCACCCAAATGAACAATGAGCGAGCCGCACGACTAGTTCTTGAAGAACAATTTCGCAACACTTAATAAAAAAATTCGTCTGGCAGCCATGCAAAAGGCTTGGCTGAGATGCAGCAATCTCGTCTCCCTTACTCGTGCTCAGGTTTCCACACCCCTTTTCGTAGAGACGACTATGCGGATGACGGACATGGCTTTGGAGGTAGTGATCACGTTGGGCCTCTAGTTAATAATTAGTATCGTCGTCTATGTTATTATGTTAGTCTTTATCTTATGTTAGTATGTTAAGATTTTATCTTAGGTTAGAAACTTATGAGTGTGGCTTAATATTTTAGTTGGTATGTAAAAGACATTGTTTTACAAGACGTTGTACAAACTTGACCTAATTTTCTATGTAACAACTTCGTTCTTCCAATCGTGTTCGGTTTTCTATCGTTAATTTTATTGTCTACTCTTTATTCCCGGTCCTGCGGTCGACATGAAAATGGATTCCCTCTTGGTGGTCGACGGTTGTATATGGTTTATTAGAGGTTTGGTTGTATTCATTTGGTTTAAAACAATGCAAAATCGCCACTACCTTTATTTTTCCTGACAGAAAATCCATCAAAAAAGTTAACATTCTATTGAATTTACTGATGGAACAACCGTCATGATTATCAAAACCACTGACGGATATTCCTTCAGTAAGTCAACAGAGTGTTGATCTTTCTATCCGTAAGGAATTTATATTTCCTGGCGGTTTTTCCGTCAGAAGTTCAACATTCTGTTGACTTTCTGGCCCATCCTAGATGATGGTTTTGACGGAATAACCATCAGTAGAAACGAAAATACCACCGGGAATCCATTTTTCGTGACGAATCGTAGTGACGCCAATTCCTGACGGAAAAACCGTCAAGAACCGATATTTCTGACGGATAAAGCATGTTATTGACGGAATTTTTCCGTCAGATTCCCGTGTTTATTTTTTAGTGGGTGATGCACCAATTGATGTTTTAAATGAAGTCCTATATGCCCATAGAGTATCATCTAGTTTCATACTCCGATCTTTTCGAAATTTAGACACAACTTTCGCTAAAATTTGTTTACGTTCCCGATTAGAAACTTCTATATGACCACTAGTTTGAGGATGATACCCCAAACCTCTACGATGTTCAACACCATATTTAGATAGAAGAGAAACAAGTTGTTTCTCTTTAATGTGCATACCTCCATCGCTGATGACAACCTGAGGGACACCAAAGCGAGGAAAGATTAACTTTTTAAAAAGTTGGATAACAGTCTTTGCGTCACTATGGACCGAAGCAACGACCCCTACCTACTTGGACATCTAGTCAACAACTACCAGAATATACATGTTACCTTTGCTAGACGGTAATGGACCTTGATAATAAATGCCCCACACATCGAAAATTGCGACCTCCAAATTGCCAACCTAAGGCATCTTGTGCCTTCTTGAAACATTTCCCGTCCAAATTGCGACCTCCAAATTGCCAACAAAAACCATAGCATCATGAAACATAGATTGCCAATAAAAACCTGACTGAAGTACACTATATGAGGAAGAATGTCACGCTTCTAGGATGGCTTTGGTCTTCTATTGCGGTATACACCGTCTATAAAGACCGTCAGTGCACCCTTTAAATAAATAATGATCATCCCAAAAGTACTATTTCACATCATAAAGAAACCGCTTCCTCTGTTAATAGGACAAGTCAGGAGGCAATAAATTACCTACAATAAAATTGGCAAAATCAGCAAACCATGGATTTTCGGCATTACAAATAGCCAACAAAATATCATCAGGAAAAGAATTATTAATAGCTAAAGAATCTCCCCCTTCTTGCAATGGTAGGCGCGATAAGTGATCAGCAACCAAATTCTCAGCGCCCTTCTTATCTTTAATTTCCAAATTAATTTCCTTAAGAAGGATTATTGATCGAAGCCATTTGGTGTTCACAATTAAGCATATGTGGTCGTTGGTCAATGGTCGATACAAAACACAATTTATACTTCACAAACAACTCTACAATTAGTAAAGAGGCAAGTAAAGGTCGGATCCCAAGGGACGGGTATTGAAATGAAGATTCTATTGTAACTAGTGGTGTCTAGGGGTGTCACAAATTGGGTTGATGTAGAAGGTTACTAAACTAAAATAGCAATGAAAAATAAACTAACAAGGTAAATGAAATAAGGGTGTAAACAATTGATTAAAAGCACTAGGGTGTCATGGGTTCATAGGGGAATCATGGGATATGATCATACAAACATGTTCTCAAATTATAAGCAAGCAATTATTGTTGTGATGGATTGAGTTGGGTTATATCTTACAATCCTAGGAAAGTTTGGGTCCCGGAGCCGAATCTCTTGGATTGTACAACACCTACAAGTCGACTTAATCTTCCCTACTTAACACATGCATGGTCTAACAAGACTCGAGTTGGGTTATGTCTTACAAGTCAAGTTGAATGGATAGAAGATGATAGTAAATACAAGGATTCATAGGCTTAGCATTTCATCAAATATAACATGTGCATGTATTAAGATCAAAACAAGCAAGCAAATAGGATATGAAAGCATATTAATTTAAGCATGAATCATTCCCCATGTTGGTTTCCCCTAATCACCCATTAAACCCTAGCTAAGAGACTACTCACTCATTATCATATTGATCATGCTAGAAAGGTTGTCAATCATACTAACATAATGAAACATGATGAATAAATGAAAGTAATTAGCAATAATTAAAAAGGGATTAAGAGATTATACCTACTAATGATTCCAATAATAAAGCAAGAATAATAGAAGTACTTGAATCCTAGATTGAGAGGTTGTCAATCTCCCAATAAACCCAAATAATCTTCAATTACCCAAAATAAAGTAAGAACAAGAGAGAGATTAAAGAACTAAAACTTGGATTAAAACTTGATTAATATTTGATTACAATATTGAAGAGAGATTTGATTGATATTAACTACTCTAATTATTGATAAGAATAACATGCTCCTCTAATTTAGACTAATGGGGTATTTATAGTGAAAATTAGGGAGGATGCATTAGGGTTAACTAAGGGCTAAACTAGTAATTACACTTTTTAAGTTGAGCAAGGAGCCTCCGGGATTGTCCGAGAGAAGGGCTTCTCCATTTCGTAGCTTGAAGAACGAAACTGTGCTGTGCTGTGATCCGTGCGGCTGGGAGTCGGGACGGCCGGATCTGGGCTGAACGATCCGAGCGGATCAAGGAACAAGACGCTCGGACTGGGCATGGGGAATCCGAGCGGATTCCTGGTGAGGACGCTCGGACTGGCGAGGACGGACGGATTCTCTTCAATCCGTTCGGATTGTAGTTCAGCAGCTTTCTTTCTTCTTTTTCTTCCCTTTTCTTCATGAATTCCTTGGGGATTTCCTTGGGGACTCAAGGATCCTTTTCTCAACAATGCTCTTCTACTATGCTATGTACAAAGGCCTTCTAGTCTTGTCTCTCCTTGATGCTTGGTCATTGAATATGATCAATTTAGCCTTGTTTTGCCATGAAAATGCAAGATTCTTACTCCTTTCCTACCAAGGGATCAAAATCTCAAAGAATATGCAAAACAAAGAACTAAAGATAAGAAATGACCCAAATAGGCACTAAAAAGCATAGAAACAATGGTAATTCGGGGGCTAAATATGCGCCAATTATGGTCGCATCAAATATCCCCAAACCGAACCTTTGCTCGTCCCGAGTAAAGAGGTGACAAAGACTAGGACCAATACTAACCTAACCTAATAATAATAGCCGATATGAGACAATTAGCGGGTCTCACTCCGCCCCTTCAACTCACAACAAGACAACCATGAGGTAGGATGCCTTCTTGCAAGGCAAGGTGGGTCTTGCCAAAATGGCGACACATCCAAACATTAAGCACACAAAATCACATAGTGGATGCATCTACAAAAAGAATAGCCACTTTCCTCATCTAAGTGGCGGAAATTATCTACAAGGGAAGCAATTCAAGGGTACACAATCCTTCATAGATGCAATTTGTTCAAACTACTAAGCCTAGAAGGATACCAATAAATCACCTCCAAAAGGTGTCAAGCTAGGGTACCTTTGTCCTCAATCGTTAAATGCTTTTGTCAAGAGTAGACTCCCTATGGTGTTAGAAACACTGGAGGATCGCGGAATTCCCCCTCTTGCCTAGACAAGAAGAAGGGTCGTCCCCTCTCTACCATGCACAAAAATGGATATGATGGATAAAGGGATCGATAGAATTTGAGTTTCATTTTGGGAGTTTGCTTTTGTTTTTGTTTTCCCCCCAAATTTCTTTGGCATTTGACTTTTTGAGAACACTTTCTTTGCCATTCTTTTTGATTTTTGGCTTTTCAATACTTGACAACTTTTTGCATTTCTTTTGAACATTTTCAAAGTCACCCCAATTAGTAACGAGGGTGCCTTGTATTTCAAGCATAGGAGTTCTATTTTTGCTCCTCTTTTCATTTGATGCATTTTTGCAAACTTTCTTTCACTTTTCATTTCATTGAACTCAAATTGATTTCTTTGTGTTTTGTGCCCATTCCCTTTGATGACAAAAATATGGTAGAACATGGATGAATGATAGAAGTATGCATGGTTTCAAGGGTCACCTTGGAATAAACGGTAGCCAAGGAGTTATCACACCACAAGGTACTCTTGACTCGGCCTTAAACCATGGGTCAAAGGATACTAGCATGACACATCCTAGGGTGTTTTACAAGTATTCTAACAAGCAAAGTCTTAAGAATAAAAAGCATCTACTAGGGCCTATATACACTTGTCAAGCTTCCCAAGTAGATGGTTTCGCAAAATTTTTCTAACATGCAACTACATGCCATGATGCAACTAGCATATAAACATCCTAATGCATATGATTCTACCAACTAATATGACAATTAATCTAAATGCAAGTCCTAAATTCACATTGTTTTTACCGCATCAATCAAAATAAAGCCACATAGTCATTAACATAAAGAGGAAAAAGGAGATTGGAAAGATCATACCATGCGGTCTTCAATATCCTCATGTCTCGGATGTGGCGTAGTCAATCAAAGTGAACAAGGATGAACAAACACAATATATACAAGACAATATATACAAAGGAAATGAACTTGTTTTTGGTTTTTCAATTTTTAAATTTTTATGATTTTTTTGAAATTTTTCAATTTTTATGGTTTTTGAATAAAAGTTAAGTGTTAGAATTCCCATCCCCACACTAATATGGGCATTGTCCTCAATGGCCAAAATGATGGAAATTATGCAAGAATGATGCATGATTACTATACTAAATGCAATTCTACACTAAGCTATACTACATGATGCATGGTTTTTGTTATGACGGAGAGGATAATTTAAATTACCTCCCGTTGCGTATGCATTAACTTCCCCAAACCAAGTAAGACACTATTGCTAATGTCAAAGCATGGGGGAGTTCATGCACATGCTATGCTATGCATGAAACTAGATTGTCATTTTGGATTTTCAAAAATGGGAACAATAAAGAGAACACCTCAAAGGAACCGAGGTGTGAGTCCTTTGATGTTGCTAGGACTAAACCAACAATGATCAAAATAAAATAAAATACAAAGAGATATAGACAAACCGTGGGAGAGTAGGAATCTCCAAGGCTAGTCTTCCATCATGCTACTATCACCATCACTTCCCTCATGAGAAGTGGTCACATTGCCACTTTCCTTGGCACTTTCTTCTTTGCTTTCCTCATCACTATCTTCACCATCTTCACTATCTCCTTCTTCATCTCCACTTGCTTCTTCCTCAATGTTATCATCAAATTCCTCATCATTTCCAACAACCTCATTGCCTTCCACCACGTCCCTTGATGCACCCGGAAATAAGGCTTCTCTATCCGCCCAACTAGGCAAAGGACAAGATGGATCAAGGAGTCCTTGCCTAGCTAGATGTAGGAGGGGAGGATATTGAGCCAAATAAGCATTCTTCCGATCTTCATAAGCTTGCTTGTGCATGGCTTGCATAAGAAGAGTTACATAGTCTTTCCCAATTTCAACTCCTTGCGGTTTGAACTCTTCATAATCATAGGGGTAAGGTGGTATAATAATGGAAGAGGAGGGAGTTTCATGATCACCCTTTTGTTGTTGAATGATGTACTCGGCTTCCTTGGATAGGGGGAGTAAATAGTTGGTCCGGTGGACACTAAGACGGCAAATCTTTGCGGGTAAAGTGAATGATCGAGCCTCACTTGTAAGCCACCCATACTTGGTATCAAGGGGATTGTGAGCAACCCACTTAAACTTGTTAATCAAGATGGACATATCAATAAGATGGCCACCATCCTTAGCCTTGTACTTGCTATCCTTATTGAAATTAGGATCAAAGTGCTTGGCTAGGACCGTGACAAGGCCGCCATTAACAATTACGGTTTGACCCTTCTTCCCACTATCTACATGGAGCCATCTATCAAACAATAGCCTCAAAGAATTGTAAGGCTTGGTGTGAATTCTTCCAATATTCAAAGTTGATTCAAGGAGAATAAAATCGAGTCCCGTGAAATGATTGGTGTCTTTCCTAGCAATTATGGTATTTCCCACAACTTTGTGCCATATTCTTATGCCCGGATGATGGACCAAAAGAGCACGACAAGCTTTAAAATCTTCAAATTTCTTCCCGGAGATTGCCTCCCAAAGAGGCTCGGGATCATACTTCCCATATTGCTTATAAAATTTATGTTCATCGCTAAGACCCAAAATTTCACCCAATTCCGGAAAGGTAATGCGTCTACTAGTGTTAGCTAGACGAAACTCAATATTTTCCCTATTCTCAACTTTTGTCACTTTTAAAGAACTTAAGAATTCCAAGACAAGGGAGGGGTATGTTACTTCCTTCATTTCAAACAATTTCTTTAAACCCATGGCATTGAAAAAGACTCTTGTTTGTTCAAGAACACCTAACTTCTCTAAAGCATCTTGGCATATGAATTTGGTGGATTGGATTTGTTTCATAGCAAACTTGACAAATGTATTTCTATGGGAATCGGAAATGAATGTTACCTCCGGGTAATGCAAGAGTTGATTAATTACCGGAGTAGAGGGTGATGCTTCCATAGAAATTTGTTGAGGTTGTTGCACTTCCAAGCTTGGTGTTGATACCACCATTGCCAAAGCTTTCTTCATTTGTAGAGCTTTTTGCCTTTGAGAGAGAGTTGTAGTCTTTGGTGCCTTTGCTTTTGCTTTTGTTGCTCCCTTTGTTCTTGCCATTTGATGAGCTAACCAAGAAAAAGATCAAAAATCTTCAATTTGTAGAATGCCCAAATCGATTTTGAAGGTGAAAGGCTTTGCCTTTATGAGAACAAAAATCAATTCAAAGGTGAAGATTTTGTGCTTGGTTTTGATTGTTAATGAAGATGGAGTGATTGATTTGTTATTTGAAAGATGGTTTGATTTGATTTTGGTGAGTTTTGTTGAGGGTTTTTGTTTTTGAGATGGAGAGGATGAGGGTTTTGATGTTATGGGTAGTGTTTATGAGTGAATGAATGAATGAATGAAGGGGAGGTGGGTATTTAAAGAACTCGACAATATTAGGACGCAGGGGCAATCCGTGCGGATTAGGCGCAATCCGCTCGGATTCTTCAGCTTCAAATTTTCAAAAATCCCGCCTAGAGACGGGCGGATTCTCAGGAATCCGCTCGGATTCTTCAGAGATGAGACGGGCGGATTTTGCTTAGGACGGACGGATTCTTGTCTAGAGATTTTTCTTTGTTTTTCTTCAGCTGCAAGACGGACGGATTGTTCAAAAGACGGACGGATTCTGTGAGACGGGCGTCTTTCCAGAAATCCGCTCGGATTCTTCAACAGTCAAGAATTTGCAGTTTTCAGCTCAGCCCAAGACGGGCGTCTTCTCAGCAGGACGCTCGGATCCTTTGCAGACGGACGGATTCTCAGGAATCCGCTTGGATTGGTCCTTGTGTACACGGATTCAGTTCCATCCGTGCACCAACGCATTCCCTTATCATTCTTTCTTTCTTTCTTTCAAATCTTGTGTTCTTCATTGCGGGGGCACTACTAAGGCATGAATAGCCTAGGCAATTGCCATCCCCACACTAAGGTAAAGCACTACACATCAATTAAAATCATTAGTCCCTCCCTCACTTCTCTCTTACATGACAATTATTTTGATCAAAGTAAATAAATCCAAAAATGACAAAAATGCAATAAAAATTAAATGTAAGTTAGGGAGTTAGAAATATTTACAAGTGGTGGTTTAGGGAGGACTCCACCAAACTCTCATTCTTGATGAGATGTCAAGGGGGCATGTTCAAGGTGTTGTTGATGTTGCTCAACACCTCGAAGAAGTAATTAAAAGCTTGTTCATTGTTGTGGTAGAGGTCCTCAATAGACCGTGGCCCTTGTTGTTGATCATGATCGATGGCATGCCCAATGTAGGGATTAAAGATCCCTTCAAATTCGTCGTCCCAAAGACCACAAACTTCATTGAGTTGATCATTAAAAATCTCTTGCTTGGATGGAGACAACTCTCCCAATTTCTTCTCTTGGCCAATGAGGCCATCTTCTTCTTCCTTGGTTGATTTTGATGAGCTTTGCAAGCTCTCCTTGTCACAATTCACTTGCTCTTTGAATGGAGCATCTTCAACTTTCTTTCTCCATTGGAGTTCCGATTTCTTCTTTTCATCTTTTCGGCTATAATGATCAATCATGAAACATGGCTCATGCAAACGAGGAGCTCTCATGGTCTTGTCAAGATTAAAAGTTATGCTTTCATCTCCCACTTCTAGAGTGAGCTCTCCATGCTTCACATCAATCACCGCACCCGCGGTGTGTAGGAAAGGTCTTCCTAAGATGATTGGAATGTTGGAATCTTCCTCCATATCAACTATGACAAAGTCCACCGGGATGAAGAACTTCCCAATTCGCACGGGGACATCTTCCCATATCCCTAATGGTGTCTTCGTCGATCTATCGGCCATTTGAAGAGTGATATTGGTACATTTAAGCTCTCCCATTCCCAACCTTTTACTTACCGAGTACGGCATGACACTCACACTAGCCCCTAGATCACATAAGGCTTTGTTGATCGTTGTGTCGCCAATGGTACACGGTATTGAGAAGCTTCCCGGATCCTTTAACTTTGGAGGTGAACTCCCTTGAAGTATTGCACTACTCACCTTGGTGAAGGCGATAGTCTCAAGTTTCCGGATTGACTTCTTCTTTGTGAGGATATCTTTCATGTACTTTGCATAGGCCGGAACGTGATTGATTAATTCCGTGAAAGGAATTGAGACTTCTAAGTTCTTCACAATTTCCATGAACTTTCCAAGTTGATCATCAAATTTAGGCTTGGCTTGACGACTTGGAAAAGGAAGTCTAATCACAATGGGCTCCTTTTCTTTGGCTTTGTCTTCATTTTTCTTTGAACTTTCTTCTTTTGATGATTCCCCTTCTTTGGGACCTTGCACCACAACTTCATTCTCACTAGCTCTCACAACTTCATCCTCAACTTGCTCCTTCGGTGCTTCATATCTTGTACCACTTCTCAAGTGAATGGCACTAACCGTTTCATGCCTAGGGGGATTACTTTGTGGTGGTAATTGCCCCTTTTGTCTTTGTGAGCTCGAAGATGCTAGTTGGGTCAATTGTGTTTCCAACATCTTGGTGTGAGCTAGAATGTTGTTGATGGTCGTGTCTTTTGCTTGGCTATCTTTTTGCATTTGGGTGAAAAATTCTTGTTGATTTTTTTGCATTTGAAGGACCGCTTTTTGGACATCAAAACTTTGGTCATTGTGGTGATTGTATGGATTTTGATTTTGGTAGCCTTGGTTTTGATTGAAAAAGGGTCTTTGATTTTGATTTCTCATGGGTGGTGGAGTGTATGTTGTTTGAGGGTTTTGGACATTTTGGCTTTTGTATGAGAGATTGGGATGGAACTTGGTGTTTTCATTGTAAAAATTTGAATAAGGGGTGCCACTTTTGTAAGCTTGGAAAGCATTGACTTGTTCGGTTGTTCCCCTACATTCACTTGAGTCATGACCCAAGGTTCCACAATTCTCACATATCCCGCTTGGGATTGATGAGGATGCCGTCATGGCATTGACATGATGCTTTGTTGATTTTGAGTTTTCCTCAAGTCTAGCCATAGCTTGTTCAAACTTCAAGTTGATTGTGTCAATGTGAGCACTAAGTTGAGCACCCAATTGAGTAACGGTGTCCACTTCATACTTTCCTCCTCTAGTAGCCTTGCGAGGCCTACTATATTGCGAATTATGGACCGCCATTTCCTCAATCTTGTTCCATGTTTGATTGTCATCAACTTCGGTGAACATTCCATTTGATCCCATATTGAGAATGTTCCTTGAATCTTCATATAAACCATTCCAAAATTGTTGCACTAAAAACCATTCGCTAAGTCCATGGTGAGGACATGAGCGACAAATACCTTTGAACCGCTCCCAAGCTTCATACAAAGATTCTTCATCCCTTTGCTTGAAACCCGTAATTTGAGCTCTTAGCATATTGGTCTTCTCCGGTGGGTAGAATTTTTTGTAGAAAGCTAGAGCTAGCTTCTTCCAAGAATCTATTCCAAGGGTGGCCTTATCAAGGCCCTTCAACCATTGCTTTGCGGTGCCGATTAACGAAAAAGGAAATAAGACTCATCTTATTTGGTCTTGAGTCACGCCCGTTTGAGAGATAGCTTCACAATAATCACAAAATGTTTCCATATGAGAATGAGGGTCCTCACTAGGCATTCCCCCGAATTGGCTCCTCTCAACTAGTTGGATGAAGGCGGACTTGGCAATAAAGTTTCCGGTAAGATGTTGTGGGGTAGGAGTACCATTTGGTAGGTCCTCCTCGGTGGGTATAGAGTGTGACGAGAATTTAGGCATTGTAGGTGGATTTTGTGTGGTATTGTTTAATGGGTTCTCTTCTCCTTCTATTGCGAAAGGATTGACAAACTCACTAGTGGGTTGAACAACTTCACCAAAACCTCCCAAATTCCTCCTAACAAGTCTCCTATTATTCGTCAAGGTTCTTTCGATTTCACGGTCAAAAGGTAACAAATCTCTTTGTAACCTTCTAGACATGCAAAATATCAAACAACTAGAAAACAATTAGAACAAACCTTGAGGAGTTTTACTTCCCCAAGGTGAAAAAGACACAACTAAAAACAATAAAAGAAATCTTAAATCAATTAAACACCGTCCCCGGCAACGGCGCCATTTGGTGTTCACAATTAAGCATATGTGGTCGTTGGTCAATGGTCGATACAAAACACAATTTATACTTCACAAACAACTCTACAATTAGTAAAGAGGCAAGTAAAGGTCGGATCCCAAGGGACGGGTATTGAAATGAAGATTCTATTGTAACTAGTGGTGTCTAGGGGTGTCACAAATTGGGTTGATGTAGAAGGTTACTAAACTAAAATAGCAATGAAAAATAAACTAACAAGGTAAATGAAATAAGGGTGTAAACAATTGATTAAAAGCACTAGGGTGTCATGGGTTCATAGGGGAATCATGGGATATGATCATACAAACATGTTCTCAAATTATAAGCAAGCAATTATTGTTGTGATGGATTGAGTTGGGTTATATCTTACAATCCTAGGAAAGTTTGGGTCCCGGAGCCGAATCTCTTGGATTGTACAACACCTACAAGTCGACTTAATCTTCCCTACTTAACACATGCATGGTCTAACAAGACTCGAGTTGGGTTATGTCTTACAAGTCAAGTTGAATGGATAGAAGATGATAGTAAATGCAAGGATTCATAGGCTTAGCATTTCATCAAATATAACATGTGCATGTATTAAGATCAAAACAAGCAAGCAAATAGGATATGAAAGCATATTAATTTAAGCATGAATCATTCCCCATGTTGGTTTCCCCTGATCACCCATTAAACCCTAGCTAAGAGACTACTCACTCATTATCATATTGATCATGCTAGAAAGGTTGTCAATCATACTAACATAATGAAACATGATGAATAAATGAAAGTAATTAGCAATAATTAAAAAGGGATTAAGAGATTATACCTACTAATGATTCCAATAATAAAGCAAGAATAATAGAAGTACTTGAATCCTAGATTGAGAGGTTGTCAATCTCCCAATAAACCCAAATAATCTTCAATTACCCAAAATAAAGTAAGAACAAGAGAGAGATTAAAGAACTAAAACTTGGATTAAAACTTGATTAATATTTGATTACAATATTGAAGAGAGATTTGATTGATATTAACTACTCTAATTATTGATAAGAAGAACATGCTCCTCTAATTTAGACTAATGGGGTATTTATAGTGAAAATTAGGGAGGATGCATTAGGGTTAACTAAGGGCTAAACTAGTAATTACACTTTTTAAGTTGAGCAAGGAGCCTCCGGGATTGTCCGAGAGAAGGGCTTCTCCATTTCGTAGCTTGAAGAACGAAATCAGAAAGCGTGTTGTCTTTGTGATCCGTGCGGCTGGGAGTCGGGACGGCCGGATCTGGGCTGAACGATCCGAGCGGATCAAGGAACAAGACGCTCGGACTGGGCATGGGGAATCCGAGCGGATTCCTGGTGAGGACTCTCGGACTGGCGAGGACGGACGGATTCTCTACAATCCGTTCGGATTGTAGTTCAGCAGCTTTCTTTCTTCTTTTTCTTCCCTTTTCTTCATGAATTCCTTGGGGATTTCCTTGGGGAGTCAAGGATCCTTTTCTCAACAATGCTCTTCTACTATGCTATGTACAAAGGCCTTCTAGTCTTGTCTCTCCTTGATGCTTGGTCATTGAATATGATCAATTTAGCCTTGTTTTGCCATGAAAATGCAAGATTCTTACTCCTTTCCTACCAAGGGATCAAAATCTCAAAGAATATGCAAAACAAAGAACTAAAGATAAGAAATGACCCAAATAGGCACTAAAAAGCATAGAAACAATGGTAATTCGGGGGCTAAATATGCGCCAATTATGGTCGCATCAATTATCCATCGCAATAATCTTGGCTTGGCTTTCTTATTAGCAAGAGGGTACAGTACTTCAGCACTGCATGGTCAAAAAATACAGTAACTTTTGAACCTAAAAAATAGGACTGAAATTCTCCAGTGCATATATCATAACTAACAGTTCATTTTTTGTAGTAGCATACTTTACCTGAGCCTCATCCGAAATTCGGCTCGCATATTAGATGGCACTCAAAGCTTTGTCTTTCCGCCAGATTAGCACCACGCCAACTGCATAATCGCTGGCATCACACATTATCTCGAATGGTAGCTCCCAATCTGGAGCCTGAATAATCGGTGCTGTAATCAAGGCCTGCTTCAACCTATTAAAAGCAGAAAGACATTCATCAGTAAAATTAAATGGGGCAACAGTTGTGGAAGTGGTTTAGTAATCTTAGAAAAGCTCTTGATAAACCGGCGATAGAAGCCAGCGTGACCAAGGAAACTCCTAAATCCCTTAACATTCATGGGAGGAGGCAACTGCTCTACTACTTGCACCTTTGCCTTATTAGATACTAAGTGCCTAAGGACAACTCCCGCATTGACCATAAAATGGCACTTCTCCCAGTTTAGAACTAAATTAACCTCAATACATCGCTGCAAAACTTTCTCAAGGTTAGTTAAACAATCATCAAAATCAGAATCATGGACGCTGAAATCGTCGATAAATACCTCCATAATTGACTTTATATACTCATAAAATATCCCCATCATGCACCTTTGAAAGGTAGCTAGGGCAGTACACATATGGCATCCCGCGATAAGCAAAAACACCATGCGGGCAAGTTAAATTAGTCTTTTCCTGATCATCGGGATAGATTGGGATCCGAAAGAAACCTGAATATTCATATAAATAACAGAACAATTTATGTGAGGCCAATCTTTTTAACATCTCATCAATAAAAGAAATGGGGAAGTGATCTTTTTTATGTGGTGGCATTACAGAGAGAATGTGATCTTAAGATTCATCTTTTCTTCATAGCAATGGCTAGGCAAAGGAAAAATTTCCCTAAATCTAGTAGATTACTTAGAATAATAGCATCTAATAGTACAAAAAACACTAAAAATATATCAAATAGTAGTATTAACACATCTCATAATAATAATTCTGGTTCTCGGTTTCGTGTAATTTCATCGAATGAGAAGGAATTGGAGGATGATATCGGCCACGTTCAGGAGCCGGTATCGATTCTTTGTCCTTATAATATGAATGAGGTTATGGAGTCCATACTGGACGAAGGATCTGATGATGAATGAGTGGAGGTATCGAGAAGAAGCAAAGCACTAGAACCCGACTCACCGTCTTCATCAAGGGTAAGTGGTCTTCAACTCACTGATTCTGATGTTAAGGATGAGTTAGCATACTGGTCAACGTTTGTATACTGTTATGTTTTGGGAGCTAACCCACCCTGGAAGGTAATTTATGGCTTTGTGAAGCGAATTTAGGGTTTTACTCAATTTGATAAAATTGCATTTCACTCAAATGGTATATTCATGGTATGATTCAAAACTGAAGAAATGAAACTTAAGTTTTGCAGGCGGGGCCTATTTTCTTTGATAACAAACCCGTAGTTGTTAAAGAATGGACACCGTCGACTAAACTTGTAAGAGAGGTTATGGATGTAGTTCCAATTTGGATTCGTTTCTATGGCTTACTCAGATGACTATGCAAGGGGGGATAGGTGTTGTGAGTAATAGAAGGACATTCCTAGACAGGGACGTAGCCAGGCTGAAAACGTAACACGGGCTGATTTTATACAAAACATACCACATATTAGTATATTACGGTTTTATAATAACTAAAGGTGTGAGATTTAATTCGTCAATTGAAACATTAATAATATTGTTTTGTTTAATGAAACGAAAAAAAAAAGAAAGAACATTCCCCACAATAATATGGGATGAAGTTGTTTTTTTTTTTGTGAGAAAGGAACCCGTGACCACTACCTTCGGTACGCACTGGGTAAACCCTCAGGTATATGTGATAGCCTACAAACCACGTATACCATGTAAGCCACCCGAGAGTGACAGACTCGAAGTCTATTAGGCATGGACTCAGGCCAAGAATGCTCCACAACATTTTGCTCTTGAGAAGGCTTGAACCTGGATCTCTTGGGAATTTCACCCCAATTTTTAACCACTAAACTCCATTAACAAAAAAAATTATTGTATCATTTAACTTTAAAAGTGTTTGATAAACTATAATGATATACTAGCATTTGTTTTATTTGTTTATTGTTTATTAATATTTCACATATAAATTAATGATACATATCCAAACAAAATAAAGTTTTTTTTTTAAAAAAAGGAAAATGTTAGAGACATCCAAACAAAAACAAAATAAAGAAATTTCACAAAAAAAAATATGTTGAAATCAAGATTCGAACATTAAGCTTGTTGAACAAATGAGAATTCTTGGTTACCATTAGTCAAACCAATGGGCCACTATTATACTAAAGATGAACATTCATTACACTTTATAGATGAATCTATAGTCTTACCCCGGGCCACAGCCCAGTCTGGCCCAGCAGTGGCTACGTCACTGTTCCTAGAGGTGGTTGAGCATTCAATTCAGATTAGGGAGGTGTGTGAAGGTGGCAAGGAGTGTGATCTTTCTTTAATTGAAAATGGGTAGCATTGGCTTTTAGAATGTCAAAGGGTTTAATAGTGGGAATAAGCAGTCTGATGTTAGAAGATTTCGGCACCTAAATAATGTAGGGTTATTTGGCATTTTAGAAACTAGAGTAAGGAGGAATTCCATTAATAAAGTTCATAATGGTTTAGGGAATAATTGGTCTTTAGTTACTAATATTAATGCCCATGAGGGAGGAAGGATTTGGTTGGTTTGGGATGCTATGGATTACAAGGTTGAGTGGAGCATATATGTTGCAGACTTATGACTAATTTGAGTAGTTTGTAAACAAGATAGTTTGTGAAAATGTTTCTTGTTACATGAGCACACTAAAAAGTGGACTCTAAGAAGAAATGTGTATGTCCCGTGTCAGGGAGTAATATTTTTTTTTGAAGACTCCGTATCTGGGTCAGGATGAAAATGGCTTCAACATTATGGAATGTGGAGCTTGGTAATAATAGGTTTGTTTGACACATAAAAATTTGGAGCTTGTTTTTTATGGTGTTTAGAGCGATGGTTTACGGCTTGTAATGTGGTGCGGAATGTGGTCTCAGGCTTAATGTGACCTTAGCACGAAGTGGTTGGTAAATAGTGTGGGATCAGAATCCCATGTCTGGACCTTGAAGGTTAAGGTGCGATATTACGAGCTTGAGGGAAATCCTCAGAATCCTAGTTAGGTGTCCCTGTAACAGTCTCTAGAAGGACTTAGGGGTGAAGCATTGTTGGTTATGATCTGTAGGGGAATCCCCATGATCTTAGATAGGTCTCCTTGTAACAGTCTCTGGAAGGACTTAAGTGTGAAGCAGTTTTGGTTGTGATCTTGAGGGGAATCCCCAGGATCCTAGATAGGTCTCTATGTAGCAGTCTCTAAAAGGACTTAGGGGTGAAGCTTTGTTGGGTTTGTTGTTAGTTGACGAGTCTTGAGCTCTTATTTTAGCTCTTTGACGTCAAGTTTTGGTATTTTTGTGTTTTTTACTTGTTGGTCTTGAGCTCTTATTTTAGCTCTTTGACATCAAGTTTTAGTGTTTTTCTGTTTTGTACTTGTTGGTCCCGGAGTTTGGAGGGAAGAAAAGTTGGTTGTGTTGTAGTTAGCCAGTCATGAACTCTTATTTCAGTTCTTTGATGTCAGGCTTTGGTGTTTTTCTGTTTTGGTGTTTTGGGCTTATTGGTCTTGGGCTTTGGACATTGGTCCTGGACTTGGTGTTTTGGATTCACTTGTCCAGGATTTTGTGTGTTAGATGCTTTCTTTGGATTTTGGCCTTTTTGAGAAAAGGATTTCAATTTTGTTTTGTTTTGATTTTGGCTCGGTTCTTGGCCTTCACCTGATAGCTTCTGGCTATAAGTTTTGCTTTGGTTTTGCTTTGGCTTTGGGTGAATGGCTTTTGGCCTTTTGGCTTTTATTTTGCTTTGGCTTTGAGTGAGTGACTTTTGGTTTGGGCCTTTCGTTTTGGCCTTTTGCTTTAGCTCTGTGTGAATGGCTTTTGGTTTGGGCCTTTTGTTTTGGCCTTTTACTTTGGCTCTGGGGGAATGTCTTTTGGTTTGGGCCTTTTGTTTTGGCCATTTACTTTGGCTCTGTGTGAATGGCTTTTGGTTTTGGCTTTTGCTTTGGCTCTGGCTTTGGCTTTGTGTTTGGAGATTGGCCGAATGGCTTTTGGCCTTTTTGTTTTGGTTTTTGATTTATTGGTTCTTTGTCGTCCTTCGTTCGAGGAAGGTAAAGGTGCAGACGGGGATGTACCCGTTGGTGAGAGGTTGATACTTGGTGATGGGATGTTTTTGTGGGGAATGGGCTTGCCTTCCGTCATTGATCATGAACAAGGAGATGTTCTGGTTTGTTATCTGGGTTCGTCGTAGAATCCCTTTGATAAACGCTCGGTCTAAATCGGGTGCTAATGAAAATTTTCTATTGCCAGACATGGAATAGGTAAAGAGAATGGACACGGAGATTCGGGTCCTTTGCTTACTCTGTACGGAACGTCACTCGAGTGTACTCACATTGAATTGGAACATGTTATTTGAAATATTTGAAATGATAAAAACCGATTGCAAATGAAAAATGAAATAAAGAGGAAAGACGAGAACAAACACGGCTGGATTAAGGCCTGAGAGGGCATTGAGGCGCGAGCCTCCCTGCTATACAAGCAGCCCCTGTCTCAGACCAAAATCCAATTTTGGCTCGTCTAACCTATATTTGAATCGTGTTATGCATTGTTCATGCTTATAAACTCATAAAAACAGTAAAGACATGAAATAAATGAGATATTTACACCCTCAAACTTACGTATTTTGATGTTTGCGACGTAGACGACTTTAGGGACGGTTTTCTCGTAGCGACTACTCAAGATCAAGAAATTTAAAAGAGTGTGTAACACCCCGTATTTTATTAAGTTGGATAAAATTCTTTTAATTGCTATTTTGAATTTAATTACATCATTTAACGATTTATATATTTATGCTTAGTTAATTAATTAATTTCATCATAATTCGATACGTTAATTTTAATAATCATTAATAAGTTTATTTAAAGTTAGTTCGAGTTTATTGAAATTAGTTCGAGTTTATTTATTTAATAATTTCCGTTTCTTTACGAGTCCTTATGAAAGTTGTTTTAAGTAAACCCGAGATGGATTTTGGGAACAAAACCGTCCAATTAGCTATTTTGAGCTTATTTCACTAAATTAGCAATTTTTATTAATATCCGTTAGTTTTGTAAAAATCGCTAATAATTCCGATTCAAGCTGATATTGTATTATTTACGTTAACTAGCTGAGTTTATTTTATTTTCACTCATTAAATTTATTTATTATTGATTCCGTTTTATTACTGAAACTTTTACTTAAATCGGTTAAATTTAACTCGAAACGGTTTTAATAACGATCGAAGTTTCTTAACAACGAAGAAACGTACGTATAATAAATAGCAGGCTGGCAGGCTGCTGCCTCATTTCTTCATCCCTTCACGTCTTCTTCTTCCCTTCTTTGTTCTTCTTTTCCTTCGTTTTAATTTTGATCTTCAAAATTGATACGATCTCCGTTTGTCATCCGTTTTCAACTATTTTTGTTCCATAGCGCTCCTTTCGTCGTTCTCGTCAATCCGTTGTAAGTAAAATTCATTTTCGTCATGTATTTTTACAAACCCATTTATATTTTCAGCTTTATTTATGATAAGACGGTTGTATGTACTAAAATAGACGGTCTGGTAGAAGATTAAAAAGGTAACGATAACGGATTACTCGATATTACTTGTAAAATATGTTTATTTCGAATGCTGGTTAGTCTGTTTTATAATTGAGACGGTGTATAATTATATATAGGGATCCTTATGGATGTTAATTAGTCAGTTGTATAGTTGAGACGGTGTATACTAATATGTGGAGATGATTGAGACGGTGTATACTGACCTCTAGGGATCATTTGGGATGCTAGCTAGTAAGTGGTATATTTAAGACGGTGTATGCTGACATGTATGGATTGTTTTGGGTGATAATTGGTGTGTTTTATAGTTGAGACGGTGTATACTGACATGTAGGGATTGTTTTGGACCGATTTGGACTCGTGTTGGGGCGATTTTTGTAGTCTTTAGGGTCTTTTTTTGTGTTGCTTTATACTTGTGGATTTCCGCTCTAAAACCGTTTTAAATGCCGACTTAGTTGGCTCGCCCAGACTGTTTTTAGGCGCGAGAATGGAGTCTTAAGGGGACGATTGGTACTCTGTTTTGGGCAGGGACGAGAGCTGTCATCGTGGGTTTTCACTTTGCATTTGAGGACTGGAGTTGGGGTCGAACTTAGGCATCTTTTGGGTTCTGTTTTGGACTGATTTTTGGGTCAGGTTATGAAGTAGGGTGAAGGGTGGCTATGGGTAGTCGGGTGGTAGTCGTGTCGGACTCCCTGTGGCCTAGCTGTGGCCTGGCCGTGGCCTAGCTAAGTCACGAGTTTGAGGCCATGTGTAGTTAGTGGTTAGGCCGAGTTTGAGGTTGTCATAATAACTTTTGAGCCGTGTCCATAAATTGTTTTGACGCTAGTTTGGTTTATTTAAAATATAATTAAATTAATTTCCGTCTCATATTTTATATAAAGACAATTCGTTAATATCGTCCTTTCACATAATTATTTTAGGTGGCTCATATGTGGTTGAAGATGAAGAGTAATTTTGGGTTTTAGAAGCTTTCTCAAGTTATTACTTGTCTCTTTGCTAGCGTAAGGTAACTATTCCGAGTTACTCGACGAATTAATGTCACATTAGTAGTTGATGTTGTGTTGTTGTTTGATAAGTGTTTAGGTGATTGATAATGTTTTACTTTCGTTTTTCACATGATAGAAATTGGAAATAGCATGAGAATTATATTGTGATAAATTTTATGATTTGGGCCAAAGTAGGCAAAGACTCTGAGCTGGGCCAGATTGACCAAACGAGTTTGGTCAAACTAGGTTTAAACCGGTCAGCCTCGATTTGATCGATGACCCGTCGCGGGACTCGGGTCGAGGGTTTGTCTTTGAGGTGAGATTAGTTATTATTGGAAATTTTATGTTATGTCTTGATATTTGTAATTATCATTTCACAAGTTGGTTGTTGGATGAATTGGCTGCCTTATACTTCAGTCTTATTGCCTCTTTGCCATTTTAGCTTGTTCTCATGAATTATGAAATTAACGGTTAGCTGGAATTTGGATTATTATTGATAATGGAGATATTGTTGGATTGTCAGCTGAATTGGGTATCCTACTTGTCTTGTGTGGTGTGGGCTAAAGTATTCAAGCTGGGACTAGCTGGGACTAGGTCCTAGGTGAGTATTTCGGCCTTCATCATAGATAGGTCATTATAGTCTTTGACGAGTGTATGTTCACTGCTTAATAGCCTCTGTGTTCCTGACTTGGTGGGTTTATATCCAAGTTGGGGCATGACCTCGTTACTTATTTTGAGAGTAAGTGGTCAGCTTAAGTACTAGCCAACCCTTTGGTGGACTCCTTAGGGTACTCACTTTGTTTTAAAAAAATTGTGGGTCTTGGGTGCGGTGGTGTATATCCGCATGTCTAGGTCTGCGCAGATTTTAGGCTAAGGTTGTGTTGATTGGGCCGCATGTTTGATACGCGGAACGATTTGTGACAGTTCGTAAGATTATCGTCAAGTGATTGCTCAAATATTAAATGTCTACCTCACGGTTGTCATCTACGTGCCGATACGGTCGTTTTGGCAGTAATTAGAGTACATTCGGAGTCCGGTCAAAACCGTCTCCATTTCCGATAATCTGTTAAATCCCGAGTCGAATGTTTCGGAATGTTCGGATATTTCTATTCAATATTTCATAAATTTTATCTTTTGGCAAATAATATCCCGTAATATTCATATAAGATATTAAGGAAGTCGAATTATTTCCGTCCTACCATAACTCAAACGCGGAAATCTTTCTTCAGCAGAGGAAACCTCACGGGAACAGACGCAAAGAAAGGGCCGCGCCTCTTCCAAGAGACGCAGTGTCTGCTGCGCCTCTTCCCAGGCCCTTTTCTGCATGTTTCACGTATCTTTTTCATATCTTTCCGAGATTCACTTCCAAAGAGTCTCCGAAACCCTAATTCCTTCACGTGATTAGTATAAATAGGAGCCTTCGCTCCTCATATTTCTCACGCGAGTGTCCGCCCTTCTCTTCTCCCTTTGCATTCTAGACTTTGTTCTTACTTATTAGCGCCTACGTGCTTGAACTTTCGACCACGTAAGCTCGGATCTTTCCGGGTACCAGCCTCTCCGTTGCATGACCGACCAATTTGACCAACTACACTTAATCAACTTAATTAATCAATCGTTTTCCTCTTACGAGGGCACTCTCTTTGCATTCGCGTCGAGCATTCACTAATCGATATCTTAGTCCTTCTCGTTTCGTCAACATGTAAGTCTGAGGGTGTATAATCCTTATTTATTTATTGTATTTTACTTTTCGTATCATCAATTGTAAGGTTTACGTCGAAAATACCGTTAAAATCGATTTCTAAAACCCTTTGTTAAAACCTGTTTTGCGGATTTCCAGTAGATAACCATCGAGAAAGGACGCAGCAACTGCTGCGCCTCTTCGAAGGAGCGCAGTTCCTGCTGCGCCTCTTCGTGAGGCTGCCGCAGTTCCTGCTTCCTTTCTTCTTCGTTTGTCCTCTGTAATTCGTATTCAAATCTTTCTTTTGCTTGTTCGTCTGTTAATTCTTCGTCGTAGTATCATGATAATTCCATATATGTTATAATCATCATTCATTCACATGTTTTAATTGTCATAAATCCGACTTAAATCCCTTATAATCCGTATTTGCGGGTTTTCGTCATTGAATTCAATTCCGGATTGTAGAGATCCAATTTGTTCATATTGGGTTTCTGGAATTCGTCCTTGATATAGTTTAATCTGCCTTTTGTCATGTTCGTCGCATATTCGTCATTCATCTGTTGCATCTAATGTTAGTTAATTGATTTCAATAGAGGACTCATTAATATTTTTCACTTCTATCATTATTCCATCATGTAATTAATCCGTTTGCATCCGTCTCATTCATGTTTTACTGTTTTTATGACCTATTCATGTGTTAAATAACCTGTTAATCACTTCCATCCGAGTAAAATAATTGAATCCATCATTAAAATCACCAATCGACATTAACGGCTTGCAATTACGGCTTCACAGCCAGAACTGAGCCAAGGAACAGACGCAGTGTCTGCTGCGCCTATTCCAAGGGACGCAGCTCTGCTGCGCCTGTTCCTGGCTGAGTTCTGTCCCTGAACTCCGTTTCTGCTTTGACTTAGTTATTTAGTTTACGTATAATCAACTATTATCCGTAATATCACGCTAATTCCTGTTCGTTAATTTTGTTCTTTTATTTCTTTTTCCAAATCATCCGTTTTAAAGGTATTTTCGACATAAATCGCCTATTCCATTGTAATTATTGTAATTTTCATTATTGTAATTTATAATTATTGTATTTCTTTTATTGTTTGTATGTTTCACATGTAATTGAACTTAAATCCTGCTTCGACCCAATTGTATGCTAATTACGTGTCAACCGACTTAGTATTAATTCTCACATGCTAGGATTAAAACTTGGATGTTGCATTGCATGCATGTAGCCGACGATATATCGAGTACGAATAACTTCCCTAATCATTAGTAGAGGCCGCTATCGAGGCGGGCGGGATTAGGTGTTCGATCAAAAGAGCTTCCTAATACGTACCCTCACCCCTTACTCCAGATCTCCGTGAGCACCCGTGTTCATTGGCATCCACGAGAGTCATTCTAGACATAGAATGCTAAGGGTAACGATTTCTTAGTGTTCATGTCACTACTTTATGTCTTGACATGACACGAAGTATTCGAACGGTTCCAATTTCCCATAAAAATTGGTGGCGACTCCATACAAAATGCAAACGCTTGTTTCGTTTCTCACCAAGCGCCCCCGTGGGCGGCCCGCTGTCCACAGTTTGGCGACTCCGCTAATCAAAATACACTTACGTGTAGCCAAGGGTGAAAATTGAACAAGGTTAGGGAATAAGTTTGTACAAGACAATTGTCGGTTTTCATAACTCGGTCTTCCTAGACCGTTTAATTCGGCCTTCCTAGGCCCAACCCAACCCATTCGACCAATCGTCCCGTCTAAACGGTCCTAATTCTTATTTGGGCCTAAGGATGGATAGCGATTGACGTCATCCATACCATGATGCTTACTCTTGTTTGTATCAAGGGCCTTCACTACTTGAGGAAATGGACTAGGAATCGGCCTTACTCTTGTTTGGCACGAGCCTCTCCACAGACTTCGGGTTTGATGGTTCGGTATGGCAACCCACCCTTTAAACCAAAACCCTTTTAAATGCACTCAGCATCCCGTTATAATGCTTGTATAAATGTGTAAACCTTATGTGATCACCATTTCTAAACAAAACCATGACGAATTTTCAAAAAAAATCAAAACCCTCTTTCAAACAAGAATTTCGAAATAGGGCTTCCAATTAGCGCAAAATCCGGTCAAAACTCTGTCCGTTTGTCGAGTCAAAATTCGGGCCACAAGCCCATTTCAAAACCTCACTTCGAGTCCACTCCTACAACTACACTACAGTTGACTAGGACACACATTTTCAAAGACCTTGTCTTTCTTCAAAACTCACTCAACACAAGTGGCACACACCCACTTCACGAGTCAAAACTTTTCCTCTTTTAGCAAGTGTGATAGAATGGTCGATCGTGTTTTGATTCGTCGCCGATCTCTTATCCAGTTTCCAAGATGCCCGGATCAAGTGATGAAACGAATCTCCACCACCTTCAAGACGGTAATGATCGAATCCTCGCCGCGCTAGCCCAAATGCAAATTACCCAAGAACAAACATATGACCGCCTTGAGCTTATCGAAGGCCGTATCTTCTCCGTTGAGGGAAGGTTGCCCCCTCATGAAAGTGAAGTACTACGTAATTCCGATGATGAATCTAGGGATAAGAATCCTTTCGTGGGAATGACTGCAGCTGAGAAAAGACTCCAATACCTAGAGGAGCAATTGATGTACCTTAAGGGTGATGACATTTATAGGGAAAACAATCGCAAGTATGAAGCCGTCAATTCCAAATTGCCAACTAACTTTAACATGACGGATATCCCTAAGTTCAAAGGACATGAGAACCCTTTAAACCACATCCGTGCCTTCAAGGATTACATAGCTATCAAAGGCATCAAACCCGAGATGTTCTTAAGGATCTTTCCTTCATCTCTTGACACCATCCCGAAGCAATGGTTCTACACTTTAGATCACAAGAAAGTCGCTACTTGGGAAGACGCCGCAATCGAGTTCTCTAAGCAATACGCGGATAATGCCGAGATCCAAGTCAACATGCGCACTCTAGAGGTTCTTACCCAAAATGACAAAGAAAGATTCACCGACTTCCTAAGTAGGTGGAGGAAGACTAGCACTCAACTAGTTGAACGCCCGGATGAGGCTACTCTTGTGGAAAAGTTTGTGGATAATCTCAAACCCATCTATGCCAATCACTTGAGATATCAAAACATCAAGACTTTCAAAGACTTGACCGTGTTAGGAACAAGGATTGAAGATGACATCCGTAAAGGACTCTTGTCCAAAACGGTAGGTCGAGGATATCAAGGGTCCACAAGTCGTTCATACGGCTCTACTAGCAAGACCGACGAAGTTAACCTTCTCGAGCCATCTAAGAAAACTACTCCACCAAGAAAATTCACAAACCTTGGGGATACTTACTCCAACGCTCTAAAAAGGTTAATGAAGCAAGGTAAACTCCAACCCATTGGACCTACTCCCGAACCCGAAAGGAAGTCCAAGTTTTGGGATGAAAATTCATACTGTGAATACCATAGGGGCAAAGGGCACGACACAGAAAAATGCTTCAAATTGAAACACGTGCTCCAAGATATGATTGAAGATGGTCGACTCCCAATACCACCAGTAGGTAAACCCAACAACACTCAGAATCCTCTTGGAGTTCTAGTGATTACAAGTGATGAATCTACCTTAGATTGCTCACACCTCATTTCTCCCACCGAAAATGAAATTCATGCAATTGAGAAAGAAAGGCTCTACTATACTATCTCCCCTACCATTTCCGACTTCATCACATGGGCAAGGAGTGTAGATAGACAAGTGTGGGAACTAGAAAGCATGGTAACAACCTTACGCAATCCCAACGCAATACCTAAAGAACGTGTACCATTGATCTTCTCTCAAAACGCCAGTATGCAAGAAGTAGTCACCGTGGTTGATAAACTGGTCGATCAAATCATACGACTAGAAGATGATATCATGAGAATGAGGGAACTAGCTGCAGTCAATGGGGTTTGGACCGATGATGATGAGGACGAGTATCTCATTGAAAACTCCCTAGTCAAAGAAATAGTCCAAAATGGTGAAGACCAAGATGTGGATCACCTAACTCGTTCGGGTCGCCCATATCAAAACACTACTCAAAACGGTCCAACCAACGTCATCACACCAAATGACAACGAAGATGACCCCACTGATCATTTGCTCAAGCAATTACAGAAAACAAAGGCCGATCTTTCAGTCTGGCAACTAGTAGCAAGCCCATTCCCACATCGCCAAGCTTTACTGCAAGCTTTGGCCAAGCTAAATATAGCACATAACTCTACTCCTGAAGATGTAGTTAACTTGGTCTTCCAAGAATCACCTAAGCTAAGTAATCCTATTACTTTCTCGGACGAAGACTTGCCACCTTTTGGCGCTAGTCACAACCTCGCTCTATACATCACTGTCATTTGTCTAAAGAAGAATGTGCCAATGACCTTGGTAGATGATGGCTCCGCGGTCAACGTCATACCCCTCAAGACGGCATACAAGCTAGGTATGAAAGAGTCGGATTGGACCCCTACCAATCAAGGTGTGCGTGCATATGATGGTACATGACGAAAAGTGGTAGGACTCGCTAACCTAACCATAGCCACGGGACCAATCGAACGAAAGGTTAACTTCCAAATAGTGGACATCGAAGCTTCATTCAACACACTTCTGGGAAGGCCTTGGATTCATGCTTCCAAAGCGGTAACATCCACCCTTCATCAAAAGATCAAGATCCCACTAAATGGCAAAGTAGTGACGATCACTTCGTCACCCATCAAGGCAATAATCGAGAAGCAATCAAACAATCAAGTCCTTACGGATCCCGTATACGAACTTGGGGGCTTCCAAAGTGTAAATGTCATAGAAAGCGAATTGGCACCCTTATACTATAATCCCTACTCCAACTTGGTGGTCAACCACATACTCAAATCCCAGGGATACTTCCCTGGAATGCCTTTGAACCCAATTCGGAAGAATACCTTCGCACCATACAAGGAAGGCAACTCAACAAGAATACCACTTGGACTGGGGTACAAACCCACAAAAGAAGAAGTTCTCGAAATGCTAGCCCAAGTCCAAAATCGCAAGCACGTGGGAGTCCAAATGAGGCCATATCTCCCCACTTTAAATGGGTACTTTGTTCAAGAAGGAAGTTCAGAACTCTTTCACGGATTTCCCAAACCTTGGCATTATCTTGAGAGGAAGTTAGCCGGAATCGAGATCTTTCACGATTGCTAATTCATTCCTCCGGAAACGGTTCCTACCGTCAAAACCCGTCAAGCACCTTGCTTAGACGAACAAGCTGTTAGCCTATTGTTTGGAGAAGATCGATTCGTTAGGGCCGCGCAGGATGAGATCGTTACTATGATACTTCAGGACGATCGCTTCAACCCCGCCGCGTTGATCACAGAAACCGACACAAAACAGCAGAAAGGGTGGAGAAAATCTATCAAATGGACCAACAACCAAGGAAGACTCTTCAAGCTCACCACTGGAGAAGGAGAGATGTTCAAAGGAGAACCAGAAGACGATGAGTTCGAGTCGGAGTCGGAGCCAGAGTCGGAGTCTAAAGAAGTCATTAGAGAGTCTATTCCTGTCGTCATCCCCACTCCCTTCGTTTCGCCTAGCTTAGCCTCGAGTAGTCACAGTAGTTCGGGAAATGCCCCCATTGCTGTCCCTTTGCCGCCACTGACCATGGATCAGTTGGCTTCTTTGTTTCAACTTTACTCAAATCTTAATATGAATAAATCAGGTTCTGCTTACTCTTTGCGTTATCTTGAGTGCATTGCGTTTACGATGATACCGAGGATGACCAAGACCCAGACTCAATCGAAATACCTCCCTACGTAGCCAAAGAAATACTACAGGAAGGGGAAGGGGGACCAGTAATAGAGGACACCGAACCCATCAATGTAGGAACCGAACTAGAACCCAAAGAACTTAGGATAGGGACTACCTTGAGCTCAACCGAAAGGGCCGATTTCATAGACCTCCTAAATGAATTCAAAGACGTTTTCGCTTGGTCCTACAAAGACATGCCAGGGATCGACAGGGATATCGCCAAACATAGGATTCCGATTAAGCCAGTGTTTCAAACCGTGAAATGAAGCTTGACGAATGATAACAGAGTGGGCTCTAAAGATTAAGGAAGAAGTTGACAAGCAATTCAAAGCCGGGTTCATCAAAGTTTCCGAGTATTCTGACTGGGTAGCTAACATAGTACCCGTACCCAAAAAGGATGGGAGAATCCGTGTTTGTGTTGACTTGAGGACTTGAACAAAGCGAGTCCAAAAGATGACTTTCCTCTACCTCACATTGACATATTGGTGGACAATACTGCAGACCACGCATTACTATCCTTCATGGATGGGTATGCGGGTTATAACCAAATTAAGATGGCCATGGAAGATATGCACAAGACCGCATTCGTCACCCAATGGGGAACATATTGCTATACGGTAATGCCGTTCGGATTGATCAACGCCGGAGCTACATACCAACGCACCGCAACTACACTCCTACACGACATGATGCACAAAGAAGTTGAGGTATACGTAGATGACATGATCGTCAAATCCAAGGAAAGAGAGGGGCATATTGCGAACCTTCGCAAGTTCTTCGCAAGGCTACGAAAGTACAACATGAGACTCAACCCCGTAAATGCACATTTGGGGTAACATCCGGAAAACTCCGGGATACGTCGTTAGCCAACGCGGTATAGAAATAGATCCTTCAAAAATCAAAGCTCTGATCGAAATGCCACAACCTCAAACAAAAAAGAAGTCGAGGATTCCTGGGAAAAGTACAGACATAAGTCGATTCATATCGAAACTTACGATGATTTGTGAGCCTATCTTCAAGAAACTCAAGAAAACAGACCACACCATGTGGGATGATGATTGTCAAAAGGCGTTTGACCGAATCAAGGAGATATTGGCCAAACCACCAGTGCTCATGCCGCCACAACGAGATCAACCTCTTGGTTTATATCTCACAGTAACTGAAACCGCCATGGGTGCTATGCTGGCTCAAACTGTAGGAAGTGAAGAAAGAGCTATTTACTATCTAAGTAAGAAGTTCTTGGAATATGAGTGCAAATACTCACAACTCGAAAAGACATGCCTCGCTCTTGTGTGGGCAACGAAGAAGCTACGTCACTACATGCTTAGCTACTCCGTCAAGATATACTCCAAAATGGATCCAGTCAAATACCTCTTCGAGAAACCCGTCCTCAACGGACGTCTGGCAAGATGGACTCTGATGCTCTCAGAATTCGACCTTAAATATGTGCCACTGAAAGTTATAAAAGGTCGCGCCGTCGCCGAATTCTTCGCAGAAAATCCTATCAACGATTGCCGTCAAACTCGACTTCGAGGTGACAAACAATGCTGCAGAATACGAAGCTTGTCTCATTGGACTACAAGCGGCAGTAAGCTTAGGCATTAAAAACCTCCGAGTACATGGGGATTCATCGTTGATCATCAACCAAGTTACAGGATCTTGGAAAATCCGAAGTGAAAGCCTCGCACCCTATCAGGCTAGGATAGACCAAGTCGCTCAATTCCTTGATCATGTAACATACCTACACCTACCTCGGGAGGAAAATCAATTTGCAGACGCTCTTGCGAAACTTGCATTTCTGATAAATATGCCAGATCACATGATAGAAATGCCTTTGTGCATCGAACGACGGTCAGAGCCGGCTTATGTCCACCAAATCACCGATGAAGAGGAAATCGCACAGGAACCCTGGTTCCAAGCAATCCTGAATTTCAAGCTTAATGGTACCTATCCACCGGATATGGACAAGAGGGGACAACGTGTTATACGCCAACTAGCTTCTCAATACATTCTGATGCAAGGAGAATTATACAAAAGAACACCTCTTGGTGTAGTGCTGCGTTGCCTCGATCATTCACAGGCACGAAAGGTGATGGAAGAAGTCCACGACGGAGAATGCGGTCCACACATGAGTGGGCCCATGATGGCAAAGAAAATCACACGTTTGGGATATTATTGGACCACAATGGAATCCGATTGCATCAAATACGTGAGACATTGCCACAATTGTCAAATCTTCGGGAATGTACAACATGTCCCTCCTTCGTTGCTCTACACGATGACATCTCCTTGGCCATTTTCTGCATGGGGAATTGACATAATCGGGAAGATAACCCCAGCCGGAACAGGAGGTCACTGTTTCATTCTAGTGGCAATTGACTATTTTACCAAATGGGTAGAAGCGGCTTCCTACACTGGTCTTACAGCCAAAAATGTGGCAATGTTCATACAAAACAACATCATCTGTCGATATGGCTGCCCACATGAGATCATTAGCGATAATGGGTCGCATTTCCAAGCTGAAACCGAGCAATTGCTAGCCAAGTATAAGATTAAGCATCACCACTCTTCGCCCTATAGACCACAGACTAACGGCGCGGTAGAGGCGGCAAACAAGAATGTTGTCACGATTCTCAAGAAAATGATCGACAACTACAGAGATTGGCCAAGCAAAATACCCTTTGCCTTATGGGGGGTATCGTACATCTGTCAGGACGCCCACTGGGGCTACTCCTTTCTATTTGACCTACGGCATGGAAGCCGTACAACCAGTCGAGCTAGAAATACCATCCCTGCGTATTCTACTAGAAAGTCAAATCCCGGAGGCCGATTGGAAGAGGGACAGATATGAAGAACTCATCCTCCTGGATGAACGTAGGCTACGTGCCTTACATAATGTCCAAACATATCAAGCACGTATCAAACGAGCTTTCAACAAAAGGGTTAGGCCAAGAAACATCAAAGAAGGAGACGTAGTACTCAAATCGGTTAGAGCTCTTTTACCTGTCGACCCACGGGGAAAATTCAAACCTAACTGGGCCGGACCATTTCTAGTCAAATCCATACTCCCAGGGGGTGTGGTTAGAATTACAGACCTAGATGGGAATGAGTTTTCAAACCCCACAAACCTTGACCAACTGAAACGATACTATGCCTAGAATAGGACCAAACACGCGCCTCGCGTAAACCCATGTGTCGCTCTTGTGGCACTAAATAAACGGCCCCTGGCCAAGCTGAAATAAGCTAAATGTCACTGTGCTCTTGCATTTTTTGACAAGTTTGTCATCCTCATATCATCAAATAAACTAAATTCGCACCTCCAGAGTAAGCAAAAGCTCATGCTTATTTTCTATGTTCTTTACAAGCTCTTGCTTCGAACAATTATTCTTTTACATTTACTCGAACTACGCGCAAGGGTTTGATTTCGCTTTTTAAGTGAATACGCAGGCAATCCTTCACGGGATTCAACCCATTATATCTAAAATGTAAATAGAAGGACATTTGCATTGCATTTGAAATTCGACAAGAATAATAAAGTAGAAAATCTTAACGGTTTCATAACCATTTAACCTTTTATTTCATTTACTTCCTAAATAATAGTAGTACGTTACATAATAAAAATAGAATAGGCTAGGATTCTAAAAATCCCTCCTTTTTATTACAAAAACAATAATAATAATAATCAAATAATAAATAAAGACTCGGGCTATTCCTCCATCTTCCCCTTGCCCTTGTCATTCTTGTCATATTTCTTGTCACGACCTCGAGCCGGGCGCTCTTGCACCACTTCAGACCTAATCACCAACGGTCTTTCTCGAGGCCCCGACTCGCCATTCTTGCCAACCACCATTTCCGCGACAGAGTAGTCTTTGATTTCTTGAAGGATGAATGACTGAAACCCAGCTTCTTCTTCTTCTCCTCTCGTCGATGCTTCTCCTTCTCTTTCTCTCCCTCGCGCACCTTGTAGTCAACAGGCTCGCATTTCCTCAGTCTCTCGCGCTCTTCCGGAGTTGCAGCCTTTCTCCACCTCAGATAAGAATCCGACACCCACAAAGCATTGGCGGAGAAGCTCAAGAACCACATGTTTCTTTGGGCCCATTTAATAGCCCACTCTCTTCGGCTTTCTGTAGTAAGAGCCATAGCAGTCTGCGGGACGGTATCAAGCCTAGGGATCGTCGGCTTCAGCCCAACTTGCCTCATCAGTCTTTCCGGAAAGATGCATACCATAAACTCCAATCCCGGAATGCGCACGGACCTAGTGGGATCCAAAGAAGATACTCCAGTGACAGACTTGAGGTGCCACCATGGTACAACCCACCTAATCAACGGACCATCATCATTCTTCAGCTTGTTCTTCCAATAGTCACAGACCCGGGTAAAGTCCACCATGTACAACCGCGTCCTCATCGCAATCGAACGAGTATGATAGGAAAGTGCATGAACTAGGGGCTCGATCAATCGGAGCCGTTCCATAAGCCAAACCTACCAAGAGCAGGCATTAGACATCGAAAAAAAAAAAAAAAAACGAAAAAAAAAAAAAAACAAAAACAAAAACAAAAAAAGAAGATGTCTTTTACCTGCAAAATGACGGGACTCCCCAAGAACGGCAAATCGCGGTTGGATTTCCTATTATCCAAACCCAAAATAATCTCCCCTAAGCATAAGCAAGCTGGGCTCCTACGCAGCTCCATTTGCTCAATAAGACCCAAAAGACGGGGATCACCTCTCAAATCTTCATCAACGTGTCCTTGGAAGACATACACGTGCAGCAAACAAAAGCCAAATGCCCTCCTCCTAGCAACATGAGAAACAGTAGGGTCGGCCCTGTTGATGAATCGGTCTACAAAGTCCAACATTCTCATGCCTTTCGGGGTAACTAAACGGTCCACCTCGAGTCTAGTCAGTCCAAGCAAGTCTCTGAATTTGCTCTTATACCCTTGTGAAGTGGACGGAATGGCAGGTAAATGTTCGGGGTCCCACCCACCAATAGCAGCAATTTCTTCAGGAAATGGGCAAATGTCACCTTCTGGGAATGCGAAAACATGATAATTCGGGTCCCAATAGTCAAGGCAAGCATCCAAGAACGGTTTTACAACCTTAATGAGTTTCAAGCTCAACAAAGACCCAAGATTATAAGCACCCATGTCATGCTTCTCCATATTTGAAAATTCATTGGTCCATTCCTTCAAGCGGATCTCCAAAGTATTCATGATGACAATTTTTTCTCTTGAAGATTTATTTTGGGAGTTTTATGTGAATAGAAGAAGAAGAGACGGAAGATTTATGTGAATTAAAGCTCCGTTGACGCTTCTATTTATACTAATTGCTGTTTCCAAAAATCCGCCGCAAACATCAGGTGGGGAACAGGCGCAGCGCGCGCCGCGCCTCTTCAAAGGGACGCAGCTCATGCTGCGCCTCTTCCCCAACCTCACTTCTGTGATTTCCGCGTTGGATCTTTCCTAATTCTATAACGCATGATTTCCTATTCCTGCGGGGTTTTATTTTGGTAAATACGAGAAGTTTACCATGTTTCAGGCTTCCTGGATTCGCGGGCACGTATTTCAAGGCAACATCGACATTTCTGCCATTATATCACATTCGCATATTTCATTTTAAAATTTTCATTTTAATTTTAGCTTGTGTATATTGATTTCTATTATTTAATTTCATTTTCTAAACTTATAGATTTCTCTTTTTTCTTTTTTTTAGGGGGTAACCCTCCCTACCGTCCGGTCATTTCCGACAAATTTTTTGCACTTTTGTGCTCTTTTGAGTCTCATTTTGCGCTAATTAAGGCCATATGTATATAAAATGTATGTTTTGCGTGATTTCTATGTAAATTTCGGCAGCATGACGGCGTAAACCGTTGTCTACCAGACTGTTCAAGAACTAACTCGCAGATACAAGCAACACAACCCAAGAAAGAAAGGCACTCAGGCCGTCGTATATACACCAAACAGAGCAAATGTACAAAGCAAACTGGGGGCTTGCGCCCCGAACAAAGTCCAAAAGTGCAAGCAAACTGGGGGCTTGCGCCCCAAACAAAATCCAAAAATGTTCAAAATCAGATGTCCAAATGTACAAGTCTACAAAACTACACAAGACTACTGCTGGGCGCCCTCCAACTCTGCAACTCTCGCCACAAGAGCAGCGATCTCGGCATCCCGAACCTCGAGCTCCCTCAACACGCGAGCGGTCTCCTCCCGAGACTGGGTCAACTCTCGCTCCAGCTCGCGGTCACTCTGTAAACAGCAACAAATTGGCTCATGTCAATCAATTCAAGCAAAAACAAAAATCAAAAAGAGAAAAATAGGCGTAAGGTTCATACCTGGCGACCTCGACCACCGACGAGTGCCTCAATGGCAGTAGCTCGCAGCCGGTTGGCCACCCTCCATAGTGCCACGAACCGGGACGGCGCGACCTGCATTATCAAAAGCAATTCTCAATTGAACAAATTCAATCAAATGTGTTCCTACACGAAAGTTATACAAGTTAGAGGCTCACCCTCCGAATCAGATGCTGCAAGTCGCCTAGGCCAGCATCCGTCACAGCTACGTCAAAGTCACGCAGCTCGGAGATCGTCGTCCTCCCGGTCGCGTCAGTGTACTCGAGGGTCTCGGGGTACTCTGGGGGCTCGATGCCCGCCGCCTCGACCTCCTACAAGGACAAATAGCTCTCGTTAATCGATGATCTTTCGTCGCAATTCTCAAAATCAAATCAGGAAAAAAGTAAAAGATACTCACCACTACCGGCCAGTACGCCAACCTCCCGTAAAGGAACGCCGAGTAGTCCTCGCCAAGGAGAAGAAGGTCACCGCCACTGGCACCAGCCAAGTCCGCCTCCCTCTCAGCCTCAGAAGGCTCCCTAAACATCGTCCTGGGAGGATCGACGGGAACCGTCAACGCATCCCGAGAGCACTGACGAGCCAACCGCTCGCCCAAGTACCACACGGGACCCATCGACGTCCTCAACAGCAGCCGACTCGGGCTCTTAGGTCGAAGGACCTCACCGACAAAAGGAGGCGCTCCAGCGTACTCCACCCAAGGTCTGGGCACCCACTGTGACAAGATAAGGTAACGATCATTCCTATGATCAATTAAAGGCAAAGTATAAGAAGTATAAATAAATACGAATGGGATACTCACGCTGCTCAGCTGAAGGGCGTTCACGTCCCGCCGGTAGACATTGTGAGAAGAACGCTTGCTCTTCATTCGGCACATCACCCAATCCCTCACCACAGGATAGGCCCTCTCCAGCGGCTCTGTCCTCTTGGGCGCGAGACTCGGGAAGTAAGAGTACACCCACGCCTGTAAAACAGAATAATCAGCAACGATCTTTCATGGTTTGATAAAGAAAGGAATTTACTTTAGTTTAAAGGTTCATACCTCCAACAGTAGTCCAGGTCCGACAGCACCAGGAGAAGTCCCCTTCTCCATCAACTCCGGACGAACCATGGCCCTCATAAAGCGGATGAGGACCGCAAAACCAGCAGTGACCCAGTCCCAGCGCCCTAGGAAACTCAGGTCAGAAAGAAAAGGAAGAAGCTTCGTCGACAGCCTCTCGCCTTTGTCTCCGAGTTAAATCGAAGACAGGAACCACCAAAGCCACAGACGAGCCCTCTGCTCAGCTGTACAAGGAGGAGGAGCTGTCTCCCTCCCATCAATTGTCACCAGCGCCGGGGTCTTCCCCGCGAAGTAGTCTCGAACGTAGGAACTAGGACCAAACCCGGCACTGTAACAGCCTTCGGCGACAAGTTCCAGCCGATCAACCTCCTCGCCTCGGCCGAGTCCGCCCTCATGGCAGTCTCCGGCCACACCATCTCCTCGGTCCCACACGGCAGATCAGAAATCATGCCGTAATCCTCCAAAGTGACTCCCACCTCACCAAAAGGCATGTGAAACGTGGAAGTCGTTGAAAGATCATAGATCCATATTAGACTCTCTAATAAAATAAATTTATCTCATAAATTGATGTTAATGTGATCTATGTAACATGCATGCTAATATAAAAGCATAAAAACAAAGTATAAGGAAAAACAATTTCCTTACATTGATTATAAGGTAAAATGGGCACAAATTAGTTCTCCTTACTAATTTGTTCTTGAGCTAAATATATGTGGATGATCCTCCTTGTATAACCTTCAATTAGAAAGTCTCCTCCAAGTAGCACCCAAGAACAACCCAAATAATATTAATAAGTAAGAACTAGTAACTTATTAATATGTGCCCTTGAAAATAATACTAGTAATATTACTAACTATTCTTAGTAATAATAGTATACTAGAGAGGAATTATTGTAGAGAGAAGGAAGAGCTTTGTTCACATGCAAAGTATGATGAATTGTGTAAGAAGGATGGAGTGAACAAGTGAATAATATATAGAGTGTAGAAATGGGAAAGGAAGTGGCGGGTGGAAGGAGTCTTTAGTGGACAATTTTTTGTTTTATATTTTTATCTTACATCACATGCAAAATGTAGTATAAAACATATATTATGGTAGTATACAAAATAAGGTAAAATGATTATGTAAGTAATCATCCATTACACTTATTTTACACGGTCCACATGACCATATACGGGTCCATGTTGGTTTTTATATTTGTCGCACAAATCCGTGTAATTTTCATTTTAAACATCGTATCATGTTTAATTGCTTCCATAATAAATTCGTCCAATTCACTCCGTAAATATACGTGTACCACTACACATATTATTTACGTACTAATATTAATCACATTAATCAATTAGTACAATTTTAGTAAATTAACAGTTAATTAACTAAAACCCGTTTCCCAAAACTTATTATTTAATTATCGCATAATTAAATAATAACTGCCGCTCCTCGAGTTCGCAACTCGAAATCTCTCTAACAATAATCGACTAACCTCTTAATCTATAAATCAAGGGACTAAATGAATTGTATCTCATACAATTAATTAGTTATCAATTTGGGTTCGTTCCTTTAGGTGTGACCGAAAGGGGTCGATTGATCAACGCCGTCTCACGACAATAACGTCAAACTCTAGTCAGCCAACCGTTATCGATTTACGTTAATCAACTGACGAGGATCAAATAATTAAATATCTGATGATATTCTATTAATGAGATTTATTATGTTAACGCACTATTGTGGAGGACACTAACTCCAACAATCTCCCACTTGTCCGACACAAGGTGTGCGCTACCAATTCTCTTGTCCGTTTTAATCTCCCACTCAATGCAAGGTGTCTTACAGGTCGCACTTGCACATGAACACATCGCGAGTGGTTTTCTCGATCGGGAGTGTGACTACCTGACCGGAAAAATCTCTCACAGATTACTTCCGAGCGTGGCCACGCATTTGTAGTCATTAACTCCTCGAGTGGCCTTGAGATATAGTTACCCAACGTGGGTGGACAATTCCTGTATGCCCTATCTATCCTATTGCACAATACAGCTCACCATGACCTAGTAAATGCCCTTTTGGCCTCCTTTCACGGCACGACCTAGGACAAAAACCAAAGTCACTCGGAACCTGCACCTGCTCAGATAATAGTCTCCAGTCAAAAGAATCGACTCATTAGAACATCTTAGAGATCCCCGCCACGACCAGGCGTCTATAATAGAACTTAGGGACTCTCTAAATGGTCACTGTCCGGCAAAGTGTCACACACTCCGCCTATGTAATCGACCAGTCATCATATATGACCTTATGGTGTTGAACAACCATCAATCGACTCACAATCTAGTCACTCCGAGACGTCACCTCATTAAGTGACTAGGGACAAAATACAATGTTCATCTTATTCACTTGAATAGTGTTCAACATTGTCTCCACAACTTATTCAGATAAACAAGGTATTAAAATTTAGTCACACTAAATAAAAATTCATAAAAGAATGAATACGAAAACAATGAATGTGATTATCATATATATAATAAAAGATACACTATCCAATTATTACATATCCATAATCTAAAGAAAATCTGGTACTCGTCTCAATCCCATAGAGACGACATGACCATCATGCTTGGCCTTTGATAAAGGCTTGGTTAAAGGATCAGCAATGTTGTCATCTGTCCCAACCTTACAAATGTCAATTTCCTTCCTTTCCACATAATCTCTAATTACATGGTATTTCCTTTCAATGTGTCTAGATTTGTTACTAGACTTAGGCTCTTTGGCTTGAAAAATAGCACCACTGTTATCACAATATAGAGTGATAGGATCTTTGGCAGAATGGACTACTCCTAGCCCCTCCATGAATTGCCTAATCCAAACAGCTTCCTTCGCAGCCTCAGACGCTGCAAGGTACTCAGCCTCTGTTGTAGAATCCGCAGTAACACTTTGCTTGAAGCTCTTCCAGCAAACAGCTCCTCCATTTAGCATAAACACGTAGCCGGATTGGGATTTCATGTCATCCCGATCAGTTTGGAAACTTGCGTCTGTGTAACCTCTTACACACAACTCAGTTTCTCCTCCAAACACTAAGAACGAATCCTTAGTTCTTCTCAAGTACTTAAGGATGTTCTTTACGGCTATCCAGTGACTCTCACCAGGCTTGGCTTGATACCGACTTGTCATGCTCAAGGCATACGCAACGTCGGGACGAGTGCAAATCATAGCATACATGATAGACCCAACAGCGGAAGCATAAGGGACGGTCTTCATGTGTTCAATTTCCTTAGGGGTAGAGGGAGACTGTGACTTGCTCAAAGTAATCCCTTGGCCCATAGGTAGAAATCCTCTCTTGGAGTCTTTCATATTGAACCGGTCAAGAACTTTGTCAATATAAGCTTCTTGACTCAATGCTAGTATCCTCTTGGACCTATCCCTATAGATCCGGATACCTAAGATTCGTTGTGCCTCTCCCAAGTCCTTCATTTGGAAGTGTTTCCCTAGCCACTCCTTAACGGAAGTGAGCGATGGAATGTCATTCCCAATGAGCAATATGTCATCCACATATAGGACAAGGAATACAACCTTACTCCCACTAAACTTCATGTATAAACACGGTTCTTCCACACTTCTAGTGAATCCGTATTGTTTAATGACATGATCAAAGCGATGGTTCCAACTCCTAGATGCCTGCTTAAGACCATAGATGGACTTTTTGAGCTTACACACCTTCTTAGGGTTAGATGTATCCACAAAACCTTCGGGTTGTATCATGTACACCTCTTCTTCTAGAATCCCATTCAAAAAGGCGGTTTTGACATCCATTTGCCAAATCTCATAATCATGAAATGCGGCAACCGCTAAGATTATTCTAATGGACCTTAGCATAGCGACTGGAGCGAAGGTTTCGTCATAGTGTAAGCCATGAACTTGGGTGAAACCTTTTGCCACCAATCTAGCTTTGTAAACATCCACATGTTTATCCACGCCGAGTTTAATTTTGTATATCCATTTACACTGAAGAGGTCGCACTCCCTCAGGTAAATCCACCAAGTCCCATACTTGGTTCTCGTACATGGAATCCATTTCGGACCGCATGGCTTCTAGCCAAAGCGAGGAGTCGGGACTAGACATGGCCGATTTGTAGGTAGTGGGTTCATTACTTTCAAGAAGTAACAAAACACCATCCTCTTCGATGTTACCAAGGTAGCGATCAGGTGGATTAGAAATCCTACTTGACTTTCTAGGAATAATTACCGTTTCGGAGGAAGAGGGAATGCTATCCTCCACGTTCTCCTCTACCTCATTCTCGGTTTGTGGCTCTCGAACTTCTTCAAGCTCAAATTTTCTCCCACTCTGTCTCCTAGAAATAAATTCCTTTTCTAGGAAGACAAAGATCACGAGCCACAAACACTTTGTTCTCGTGTTTATTGTAGAAGTAATAGCCACGTGTTTCCCTTGGATATCCTACAAAAAGACATTTGTCGACCTAGGTGCAAGCTTATTGTCGACTTGATCTTAACGTACGCTTCGCAACCCCAAATACGCATGAATGACAAATGAGGGACTCTCCCTGTCCATATCTCATATGGAGTCTTATCGGCCGCTTTAGTCGGGCTTCGATTTAGTGAAAATATGCAGAGACAAGAGGGCAAAACCCCAAAATGAACTAGGAAGCTCGGTTAGACTCATCATTGACCGAACCATATCAAGTAAAGTTCGGTTTCTCCTTTCGACCACACCATTTAATTGCGGTGTGCCGGGAGGAGTCCATTGTGATACTATACCACAATCTTTTAGGTGTGAATCAAATTCAATATTTAGATACTCACCACCACGGTCGGACCGTAGAGTCTTTATCTTTTTATCCAATTGGTTCTCTACTTCCTTTTGAAACTCTTTGAACTTGTCAAAGGCTTCACTTTTGTTCTTCATTAAGTAGACATACCCATATCTACTTAAGTCATCAGTAAAAGTAATGAAGTAGTGAAAACCTCCTCTAGCGGTGATGGTTAATGGTCCACACACATCCGTGTGTATGAGAGCCAAAACCTCACTAGCTCGTGTCCCTTTTCCCGCAAAAGGTGCACGAGTCATCTTGCCTAAAAGGCAAGACTCGCAGGTACCATAAGATTCGAAACCAAATGGTTTGAGCACTTTTGATGAAGCAAGTCTCTTAATGCGTCTTTCGTTTATGTGGCCTAAACGACAATGCCAAAGGTAGGATTCGTTTGGATCACCCTTTTTGAGCTTTTTAGTTTCCATATGATAAACGTCATTAACATCATTTAAAACATAAATGCCTCCAATTGAAATGGCCTTGCCATAAACCACATCATTTAAAGAAAAAGTACAACACTTGTCCTTGATCATAAAACAAAAGCCTTCCGCGTCTAACGCGGAAATGGAGATGATGTTCTTAGTTAAAGTTGGTACAAAATAACACTTATTTAAATACAACTCTAAACCACTAGCTAAAGTGAGCACATAGGTCCCTACGGCAACGGCGGCTACTCTAGCTCCATTGCCCATGCGGAGATCCACATCACCTTTTGCTAGTGCTTGCACGTCCCTTATACCCTGCAAATGGTTACAAAGGTGAGAGCCACATCCGGTATCAAGTACCCAAGTGGAAGTACAAGCATAATTAACGTCTATCACATAGAGAGAGGAAATCATACCAATAGGCGTCACACGCCCTTCCTTGAGATCCTCCAAGTATTTGGGACAACTCCTCCTATAATGCCCCTTCCCATTACAATGGAAACATTCGGCCTCGGAGAGCTTGACACTTTTTGCCTTGGGATTGCCATTCACAACGGCCTTCCCCTTTCCCTTGTCAATTTTCTTTGACGATTTCTTGAATTGGGACTTTTGTTTCCCTTTTCCTTTCTTGACTCCAAGAGACATGTTCTTTAACTTCATGGTTAAAACATCTCCCTTTTCACTCCCACTAGCCTCCATATCCCTCTCCGCTTGGGTGAGGAGTGCATGAATTTCATGGTAACTCTTATCCATACCATTCATGTTGTAGTGCACCCTAAAGTGGGCAAACTTGGTGGGAAGTGAGTGAAGGATACGATCCACCACAAGAGTTTTAGGAATCTTACACCCTAGACGCTCTAGGATGTCAACATATTCGACCATTTGAAGGACATGGGGACCAACCTTTTGGCCCCTCTCAAGCTTAGCTTCAAAGAAGCGTGCCGCCGCATCGTATTGACGGACTTTAGGTGTTTGTGAAAACATAGTGATCATACGAGTGAATATCTCGTAAGCATTTAAAGAAATGCATGATGGCTTGAGCTTTGGCGATATTGACCATATCAACACATTCTTGATATCATTCAACATCCTCACATAGTCATCATAGGCGGTCCGCACCGCCGATGAAGCTCTTGCACCGGGCTCGATAGGAGGAGCATCGGTTAAGTAAGTGAGCACATTGTCGGACAACGCGGCACTTTTGATGTTGGATTCCCATTCAAGAAAGTTACTACCGTCATCTTTTAAAATACATTTGTCCATTACGGACCTTAGCCATGAATCTTTGCCTAGTGAAGTAGTCGATGGAGTTGATGAAGTTGCCATTGCGAATTAAAATGCTACAACAAAAAGGGAAATTAACATTCATTGTTTTAAAATTACTTGTAAAAACATGTTTAGCAAGTTTTAACATTTATATAATGACCTCCCACTTAATTATATAAATGATTCCAAGACCCAAATATTAAACAAAAATGAGCATCGCTTGGGCGAAACATCCCATAATTGCGTAAATTCGGTAAGTCACGTTGACTAATTCTACCTCTAGAACTCTTGGTCGACAAATTTCCTCAAATTTATCTACTAGCCCCGGAACACAAGACCGTCTTATATCCCGTTGAGTCCAACCAATTTTGGCGTGTGATAACCGCTTACCACCCTACTTACCCAAGGTAAAAAGAGAACACCCGCTTGGGCGAGCGTGGCTCTAATGAACAAGAGATTCATAGGTGTTACTAATTGGTAAGGCTAATCTCAATTTTAGTTATGTGAGAGATCTTGTCAATTTAGTCATAAATTCCTTATAAGTGAATTAATTCAGCGAATGTAAATGACGTGAATTGACAACCGCGAAAAAAATAAAATGCATGTGAATGGCGATTTTGGCATGCGCGAAAATAAAACAAGCAAACATGTAAGCATATGAATAAATCCTAGTATGGCCTCCTAGTAATAAACAACTAGTCTATTACATTTCGGAAACCAACTCCTTGGTCCCTTGCCTCTTCATTCCTTAAGTGGCTCTTCCTTGTGGGATTTGGAACACCTTCCAAAAATAGACTCCGTTTCGTTGTAATCCGTCTTTTGGAAACTTAGGTAAAATAACTATTACAAATGAATTACATAGCTATTCCTATTATACATTAATTAATAAAATGAATAAAACTATTAATTAATTACAAACCGACGATACGAGATCGTATTTAATTACAAACAAATCGATATTCCCATTCATTTCGGGTAATAACGATTAAAAATTAACTAGGCCATACTAGGTACAAAAGATAAATACTTTAAATAAATGACAATCATTCATTCAACTTAAATAAATATGCTTAAAATGCTGTAAATATGATGCCAAAATCGCCCTACCTATCATTCATTGGTATCCATCTCGGTTTTGTGGATTTAATCGATTTTTAACATGTAAAAATCAATAATTAACTCTTAAATCTCATTTAAGTCCAAACTAATAGTCCAAACTGTTTTGAACCTCAAAATTAGTCTTCACTAATTTTATGACAAATTATTAGTTTGGTTTGGTGATAATTTGCTAATTAAATCGGAAAAATCATAATATTTAAGTAAAAATCCAAAATAATTGAAAAATTACCCAAACAATTGAAACAAAAATTTTTAGTATTCTGGAACACTCCCAAGAACACCAAAAAGTCATAAAAATTGCCCAAAAATTTCGGATAAATTTTGTGAAGAAAAAGATCGATATTTATCGGTTTTTAACCACTAAAACCAATAAATCATCAAAACAAAGTGAAAACACACATGCAAAATCACTTTTGACATTTAAATAATATTTCTAAATGTACATAAATTTATCATGGGCAGAATCAAAAATTTCGAAATTATGATTAATTAATTGGACTTTTATCGACTTTTTACTCAAAAAATCAATAAACATGCAAAAATTTCGAACCAACCTTCAACCTTTTGCATACAATCAGTAGAAAACATGCATGAAATGCCATAAAAAGGCCATGCACCGAATCAACATTTAACTAATTTTAGTCAATTTTTCACTAAAATGCGACATTTTGACTCGGTTTTCTACCAAAAAACATTAAAATTAGCAAAATTACTTGAAAAATCACCAAAAATTCCACAAACCTTTTGAGATCAGTAGGTATGCATGTCCCAAAAATTTCGTGCCAAAACCTCTTCTAACACAATTTTTGAGTTTTTACTAATTATCTCATAATTCATAAAAATGCTTAAAATCAACATGCAAATTACAAGCCTATGCTCTGATACCACTTGAAAGATCATAGATCCATATTAGACTCTCTAATAAAATAAATTTATCTCATAAATTGATGTTAATGTGATCTATGTAACATGCATGCTAATATAAAAGCATAAAAACAAAGTATAAGGAAAAACAATTTCCTTACATTGATTATAAGGTAAAATGGGCACAAATTAGTTCTCCTTACTAATTTGTTCTTGAGCTAAATATATGTGGATGATCCTCCTTGTATAACCTTCAATTAGAAAGTCTCCTCCAAGTAGCACCCAAGAACAACCCAAATAATATTAATAAGTAAGAACTAGTAACTTATTAATATGTGCCCTTGAAAATAATACTAGTAATATTACTAACTATTCTTAGTAATAATAGTATACTAGAGAGGAATTATTGTAGAGAGAAGGAAGAGCTTTGTTCACATGCAAAGTATGATGAATTGTGTAAGAAGGATGGAGTGAACAAGTGAATAATATATAGAGTGTAGAAATGGGAAAGGAAGTGGCGGGTGGAAGGAGTCTTTAGTGGACAATTTTTTGTTTTATATTTTTATCTTACATCACATGCAAAATGTAGTATAAAACATATATTATGGTAGTATACAAAATAAGGTAAAATGATTATGTAAGTAATCATCCATTACACTTATTTTACACGGTCCACATGACCATATACGGGTCCATGTTGGTTTTTATATTTGTCGCACAAATCCGTGTAATTTTCATTTTAAACATCGTATCATGTTTAATTGCTTCCATAATAAATTCGTCCAATTCACTCCGTAAATATACGTGTACCACTACACATATTATTTACGTACTAATATTAATCACATTAATCAATTAGTACAATTTTAGTAAATTAACAGTTAATTAACTAAAACCCGTTTCCCAAAACTTATTATTTAATTATCGCATAATTAAATAATAACTGCCGCTCCTCGAGTTCGCAACTCGAAATCTCTCTAACAATAATCGACTAACCTCTTAATCTATAAATCAAGGGACTAAATGAATTGTATCTCATACAATTAATTAGTTATCAATTTGGGTTCGTTCCTTTAGGTGTGACCGAAAGGGGTCAGTTGATCACCGCCGTCTCACGACAATAACGTCAAACTCTAGTCAGCCAACCGTTATCGATTTACGTTAATCAACTGACGAGGATCAAATAATTAAATATCTGATGATATTCTATTAATGAGATTTATTATGTTAACGCACTATTGTGGAGGACACTAACTCCAACAGTCGTATCCCAGAATCGATCCAAGAAAGCACGGACCAGGCTAAGGTTAGCCCGCAACTTCCTCTTCACGATATCCCTCCAGACCTGAACCAGAGGACCGAACGCTCCACGCTCGATCATGGCCCTCTCCTCCGCCGACAGCCGCTCGTAGTGCTCCATCGCCGTCGTGTAACCCGAGAACGACCTGATGTTCCCGGCCTCCTATTATGATTTGAAACAAAAGCTATCTTTAGTTTTGAATGAAATTTGAAAGAAAATTTGGACAAAGAATGAAAAGAGGATGGGTATTGAGTTAGTGAATTCCTATTTACCAAGCTCTTCACCGTCCTGTAGGACAGGTGACCCTCTGCAGCCCACACGAGGTGCCTACTCTCCCAGGTCTCAGCCCACACAGGAGCTCCCCTCAGCTGACGACCTCCTCGCCCGACGTTGGCTCGTCTCGGAACCTCCTCCTCCTCGACGGCCTCCTCCTCGTGAAACTCAGCAGCCATCACCGCAGCGGTGAAGGCCTGCTCTAATGCCTCCTCAACAGCAGCGGCGTCTATCTCCATGGGAGCTCTCCCAGAAGTAGAAGCCTCATCACCTGCAACGTTAAAGCAAATTCAGGCCGCGTCACACGACGACAAGCCTTTGTTAAAGAGTTTTCGAGCCTTCAAAGCCCTGAAATCGCTCTTTCCTTGCCATCTTTGGCCACGTTCCCATCAACCCGATCACTCATGTGATAAATTGGGTCAAGTCAAGTCCAGTTCGAAGCCTAGTTCCAGGTTCGAGTCGAAAATTCAGCAGCATTTCGCTATAACGACGATTATGCCCTAGAAAAGTGTCCCGAAAAAGTTGTCACAAACCAAAATTCCGAGATGGTAGGAAGTTTACCCATCATTCAAGGATCCCAAATATCAAATTTCATCGCAAATGGGCAACCCTAAGGCTATTTTCGAAGCAATTTACGGTTTAGCTGTAAAACCGTCTCAAACTTTCACTCAAAGGCTCAACACTTGATGAAAATTCGAAACAAATACATGGTTATGTTACTAACATCACCTACTATCCATTTCTAACATCAATTTGGCAAGGCAAATCCATTTGGGGGAAAAGCCCCAAATTTTCGATCAAAAGGGTCGAAAACCCTAAAGTTCGCGGCTCGAAATTCAACAAATGCAGAAGATTAATGCAAGATTAAGATACATACCTCGATTAGTCATGTTTAAAGCAAGCTTTTGAATCAAACCTTGGCGGAAATGGTGAAGATTTGAGAGAGAAACGAGTGATTTGTGTTTCGAATGCAAATGAAACAATCCCTCTGATTTTCACGTTTTTACGCAGGAAAGCCAAATTGGGGAAAAGACGCAGCAGGCGCTGCGCCTCTTCCAAGAGACGCAGCTCTTGCTGCGCCTCTTCCTTTTGTTCCCTCCATACGGATTTTCAAAAATTCGTTATAAGTTCGTTATTTGTGGGCCCATCTTTGGTGCGCCTCTTCCCCGATGCTATTTTACTCCTTTTGGTCCGTCCGACGATTTTCTTTCGTTCCGACTCGTATTTCCAAGCCAGCAGAAGACTGCTTACTCCTTCCAAGACTCCTTTTGCTTGTCGCAGCGAGCATTTACTCATTTACAAAATTCGACGCATATTCACTATGTCTCCAGCGAGAATAAGCGGACGCACTGTCTCTCTCAAGACGTGAGGATTGACATCTACCGAAGCAGATTTTTTCCCTCCAGCAGTTCCCAGCCGTGTCCTGCTATTCAATATTTTCCCGAAGATTATCCAAAATAGTTTTCCCTCCAGCAGTTCCCAGCCGTGTCCTGCTACTCAATATTTTCCCGAAGATTATCCAAAATAATTTTCCCTCCAGCAGTTCCCAGCCGTGTCCTGCTACTTTCAATATTTCGTGTTTCCCCGCGGAGTTCGACAAGGGTGTCGTTCTCCAGAAGTTCCCAAACCCAAAGCCTTCTTTCTTAGGTTCGTAAACCCGAAATTAGGACTTTTAAACTATAGGATCCCAATCCTTTTTAGGTTCATAAGCCTTCAAATTCCCAAACCGATAGAGTTCCTATACCCAACCTCCGGTTTACCCTTTAAGTTGAACTTACTTTAGGTCTCCTTCCCGTCAATGCTTTCCTTTAGGTTCCCACACCCTAGCACAATCCTTATATATCCTTTAGGTCTTACCCTTAGCTCCCATGCTCAACCTTAGCTCCTACGCAACTCCGAAAGCATCTCGAGGAAGAAGTCTCAGGTATGGTCACTTCTTATGGCTGGCGAGCCTCCTTACGTAGTCTAATGGACTTTAAACGACCCTCCCCGATAGTCGACAGACTCTAAAATGTTCCCGACGACAGGTCCTTGGTTCAGACCCCTTGAGCCGCCTCGCGTCACCATAGTTGTCAGGTTGTAATCTTCGATTGACCTGATGGCTATACTTTGACTTTCGCCTTGTCCAAGCCTCAATAAAAGTGGGGGCTCTGTAGATACCTCATTTCTGCACCTCCCGCAAACCACCCGGTGATGATTGGGCCGCATGTTTCATATGCGGAACGATTTGTGACAGTTCGTAAGATTATCGTCAAGTGATTGCTCAAATATTAAATGTCTACCTCCCGGTTGTCATCTACGTGCCGATACGGTCGTTTTGGCAGTAATTAGAGTACATTCGGAGTCCGGGTCAAAAACCGTCTCCATTTCCTGATAACTGTTAAATCCCGAGTCAGAATGTTCTGGAATGTTCCGGATATTTCTATTCCATATTTCATAAATTTTATCTTTTGGCAAATAATATCCCGTAATATTCATATAAGATATTAAGGAAGTCGAATTATTTCCGTCCTACCATAACTCAAACGCGGAAATCTTCTGCGCCTCTTCCAAGAGACGCAGTGTCAGCTGCGCCTCTTCCCAGGCCCTTTTCTGCATGTTTCACGTATCTTTTTCATATCTTTCCGAGATTCACTTCCAAAGAGTCTCCGAAACCCTAATTCCTTCACGTGATTAGTATAAATAGGAGCCTTCGCTCCTCATATTTCTCACGCGAGTGTCCGCCCTTCTCTTCTCCCTTTGCATTCTAGACTTTGTTCTTACTTATTGGCGCCTACGTGCTTGAACTTTCGACCACGTAAGCTCGGATCTTTCCGGGTACCAGCCTCTCCGTTGCATGACCGACCAATTTGACCAACTACACTTAATCAACTTAATTAATCAATCGTTTTCCTCTTACGAGGGCACTCTCTTTGCATTCGCGTCGAGCATTCACTAATCGATATCTTAGTCCTTCTCGTTTCGTCAACATGTAAGTCTGAGGGTGTATAATCCTTATTTATTTATTGTATTTTACTTTTCGTATCATCAATTGTAAGGTTTACGTCGAAAATACCGTTAAAATCGATTTCTTAAACCCTTTGTTAAAACCTGTTTTGCGGATTTCCAGTAGATAACCATCGAGAAAGGACGCAAAGAATCGCCGCGCCTCTTCGAAGGAGCGCAGATTCGCTGCGCCTCTTCGTGAGGGCCGCATTCTCGCTTCCTTTCTTCTTCGTTTGTCCTCTGTAATTCGTATTCAAATCTTTCTTTTGCTTGTTCGTCTGTTAATTCTTCGTCGTAGTATCATGATAATTCCATATATGTTATAATCATCATTCATTCACATGTTTTAATTGTCATAAATCCGACTTAAATCCCTTATAATCCGTATTTGCGGGTTTTCGTCATTGAATTCAATTCCGGATTGTAGAGATCCAATTTGTTCATATTGGGTTTCTGGAATTCGTCCTTGATATAGTTTAATCTGCCTTTTGTCATGTTCGTCGCATATTCGTCATTCATCCGTTGCATCTAATGTTAGTTAATTGATTTCAATAGATGACTCATTAATATTTTTCACTTCTATCATTATTCCATCATGTAATTAATCTGTTTGCATCCGTCTCATTCATGTTTTACTGTTTTTATGACCTATTCATGTGTTAAATAACCTGTTAATCACTTCCATCCGAGTAAAATAATTGAATACATCATTAAAATCACCAATCGACATTAACGGCTTGCAATTACGGCTTCACAGCCAGAACTGAGCCAAGGAACAGACGCAGTGTCTGCTGCGCCTATTCCAAGGGACGCAGCTCTGCTGCGCCTGTTCCTGGCTGAGTTCTGTCCCTGAACTCCGTTTCTGCTTTGACTTAGTTATTTAGTTTACGTATAATCAACTATTATCCGTAATATCACACTAATTCCTGTTCGTTAATTTTGTTCTTTTATTTCTTTTTCCAAATCATCCGTTTTAAAGGTATTTTCGACATAAATCGCCTATTCCATTGTAATTATTGTAATTTTCATTATTGTAATTTATAATTATTTTATTTCTTTTATTGTTTGTATGTTTCACATGTAATTGAACTTAAATCCTGCTTCGACCCAATTGTATGCTAATTACGTGTCAACCGACTTAGTATTAATTCTCACATGCTAGGATTAAAACTTGGATGTTGCATTGCATGCATGTAGCCGACGATATATCGAGTACGAATAACTTCCCTAATCATTAGTAGAGGCCGCTATCGAGGCGGGCGGGATTAGGTGTTCGATCAAAAGAGCTTCCTAATACGTACCCTCACCCCTTACTCCAGATCTCCGTGAGCACCCGTGTTCATTGGCATCCACGAGAGTCATTCTAGACATAGAATGCTAAGGGTAACGATTGCTTAGTGTTCATGTCACTACTTTGTGTCTTGACATGACATGAAGTATTCGAACGGTTCCAATTTCCCATAAAAATTGGTGGCGACTCCATACAAAATGCAAACGCTTGTTTCGTTTCTCACCAAGCGCCCCCGTGGGCGGCCCACTGTCCACATCTTGGCCATGTTTTGATAGAACCTCGAGCCAAGATACCGGTTCGATTACCTTCCCTACCTCGTGGTATAGACTCGAGTTACAGAGTGACTATTGACGGGACTAAGAACTTATGCCTGTCTTTGATATATTGCCCTTTCTTGTTTGATGATTCTATGAATCATAGAAGGTGAGATGCAAGCCGGCTATGGTTGATAGAGTTTGGATTCCTGGATGTTATGTGATTCACATGATAGTGTAGTATGAGTCGGTCTAGTATTCACATGCTAGGACTATGTGTTGTTATATTGTTGTTCACATGATAAGCACGATTGTCTAGCATCTATATGCTAAGGCATTGTGTGATTCGTATTCATATTCTTATGTTTACATGTTATATTAATTATGACATTTCGTGGCTGGGAGAACTCGGAGTTACTCCCCACTGACTGTGGCTTTCGTATTTGTATAAAATGCGAATGACAGGTAGGTGATGCATATATGGGGTACATGGACGAGCTAGCGAGCAAAGTAACCTTGGAACCTAGATTAACTTTATTATATTGTGACCCTTAAATATTTTTATGTCACATACATTTTAGGGACATATGTCTCCCTCTTTACATTTGGTTGTATAATTTGCTATTCGCGACTTTAGCGATGGTTATGTTATGAAACTTCTAGTTAGACCTTGTATGTTTGACACCTTCCAATTTGGATATCTTTATAACAGGTTCAGGTTTTAAAAATTACAGGTTTTTACCCAAATGAACCTATTACAAACATATCCATGCAGTTTTATTCTAGAATTACGTGTTCACTTTTCCGCAATAAATGAGGGTGTCACAGAGTGCCTTAAAAAAAGATTTTGTTTTGAAAATGAGTTGAAAATATGTTAATTAAAACATGTTGATTGATGAATTGAGTTGGTGAAATGGGTCGGTCGAATGCACGGCGACGGTACCAAACAAAATGTGTAAGGCTTGTGTTTACGATCGGTAGGTCATAAACACGTGTCGATTTTGTGACTTAGGAAGTCGAGTCTAGAAGTTTAAGAGAGAGGTGAGGGGGCGGACGCTCGCGTAAGAACTATGGTGTGCGAAGTTTGGTATTTATAGAGAAATATGGGGTGATAGGTCGGTTGAGTTTTCTTAGAGGCTAAGCAGACACCCCATTGAGGCGCGAGCTATCTAGTGACAGAAAGGGGTGTACTGTCCCTTTCAGAAATTTGGATTTTCCATTTGTTCTAACCAATGTTTTGTTGGTTGTGATTTGTGGTATTTGATGGTTTCTTAGCCGTGTAAGCTTGATCTTGGATGATATTTGGGGTAGGTATTTTGTGCCCTTGACTCGGGTTTGACCCGTGTGAGTCGGGATTTGAATTTCGAGTCGGTTTTTGGTCCGGTGTCAGTTTAGACTCTAAATATGGTCATTTTAATGGAAATGACATGATAAAGACATTCATAGCATTATTTTTGACATTCGAGATTTGGGTTGACTCGGGTTGACTTGAGTTGCGGGTTTCTGAGTCGGTTTTGGGTCCGAAGACAGTTTTTACTCTAAATAGTGTTATTTTAATTCAAATAAAGTTAGAAAACTTTTGAAATCATTTTTTATATCCGATTAGTGCATTAAACCGTCTCATGTATAGCCAATCCACGCACGCATATCAAAAACACGTTATAGTCCGATCATCATCGGGTGTTTTTAGAAGGTGCAGATATTGGGTATCTACAGATCCCCCACTTTGACTGAGTCTTGGATGGGGCGAAAGTCAAAGTATAGCCTCCAGGTTAATCTAATATTATAACATGAAGACCATTGCGACGTCGAGGCGACTCAAAAGGGTTTGAGCCAAGGACCTGCCGTCGGGAAGGGCGACGTCGAGGTGACTCTGGGATTCGAGTCAAGGACCTGCTGTTGAGAACATTTTAAAGTCTGTCGACTTTCGATTCGGGGTCGTTTAAAGTCCATTAGACTACGTATAAAGGCTCGCCAGCCATAAGAAGGAATCATACCTGAGGAATCTTCGGGATATGTCCTTGAACTGTTTCTTGTTTGCGCGCAAAGGCTCGCCAGTCATGCTGAAGATGCGTTTCGAGGCTCGCCATCTATAGGAAGGAGTCATACCTAAGGGATCTTCGGGATATGTCCTTGAATTGTTTGCGCGCAAAGGCTCCTCGGCCGTGTTGAATGTGATGCGTTTTAAGGCTCGCTAGCCATATGAAGGATTCATACCTGAGGCATTTTCGGGATATATCCTTGAATCATTTGCGCGCAAAGGCTCGCCAGCTCTGTTGAAGGTGGCGCGTTTTGAGGCTCGCCAGCCATAAAAAGGAGTCATACCTGAGGCATCTTCGAGATATGTTCTTGAATTACTTCTTGTCCGTGCAAAGGCTCGCCAGCCCTGTTGAAGGTGGCGCATTTTGAGGCTCGCCAGCTATAAAAAGGAGTCATACCTGAGGCATCTTCGGGATATGTCCTTGAATTACTTCTTGTGCGTACAAAGGCTCGCCAGCCTTGTTGAATGTGCGTTGTGAGGCTTGCCAGCCATCGATGGTCGGATGATTGAGTATGGGAAATAGCCTGAAACATCGAGCTTATTCCAAGATATTTTGTGGTAATGACTTCCAACCAGGTTGACGTTGATAGGTTCGGCTAGGGAGCAACGAACTCCAACTTGCTGGGGTCCTAAATGAACTCCGTGGGGATAAATCATTTAAGCAAGGCTCTTTGAAAAGACATATAGGGAGAGCATTACGTCGGGATTATGAACGATGTTGCAAGGATCTTTGAAAGACCTGTGTGACTTCCATTTGAAAATCGGCACTCGCTGGGGAGTTAGAAACTTCTCAGGACTCGTTGGGGATATGAGTTGTTGCTCGTTGGGAGGTAGCGTATGCAATGTAATCGACGGGGTTAAAGCCCTTGGACTTGATAGGTCGGTGTTTGTTGGGAAGAACCCAGTACTCAGTTGGAGTGAGTTTGTCTTCTCAAGATTATCTGCATGGTTAGTGACCACACAAATCTGCAGTCGCATAGACAAGCACGTTGAATGCAAGCATATAAGCACGTAAGCACATAAGCATGTGAGCAGTTAGCATATAAGCAACTAACATATAAGCAACTAGCACATAAGCATATAAGCACGTAAGCACATAAGTATGTGAGCAGTTTGCATATAAGCAACTAGCATGTAATATCTCACGCGAAGGGAGATAGAAGTTTTGAAAGTTGTGAAGCTTAAAGGCGAGTCTTGTTACTCGTAGATCTGTGAGTTGATAGATTGGAGACACGTGACCGTTGCGATATAGACTCACATAGACGCATACTGACAGACTGACATACAGGATGTCGTGAACGTGATGCAAATTCAGTGTCGACACGAAGCAAGGGTGACTTTGACAGACTTTGTTTATGTAAGTGCAACTCCTTGCCAAGAAGGGGCGACAACGCGTATCAAATCCCTGAGGTAGAAGGTCTGGTCGGCTGGGGAACATGAATTGATTATCTTCTCAAGACATCTTTGCCCTTGTTTGCTTGTTCGAGATCCCTTCTCGAGGTATGATGATTCAAAGAGCGGAACCAAGACTTTGTCGTCGTCCGAACCGAGCATTAGGCTATGGGCTGTTTTATTTTGGACTCTAGTTGAGACTCAAAAGATGTTTGAGGATAAAGGATGGGTGGCGTCTCGAAAGAGAAGCCCCCAGAGTGAGGAGATGGGAATTTTGTAAAACAAGGAATGGGCGACATCTTAAGGAAGAAGCCCCAGTAAAGAGGTATATTAATTTTTTTGCAGCTAAGTGGGCTGCTTTTGAGGATTGATGTTAATGGTTAAGATTGAAATGGGTATGCGGTTGTGTCCTTGTTGGGGGACTGCCTACGTATTCGCGTGTTTGCAAAAACAAACCAGCTCGTAGTTCGGAATTGGTTATTGAGGATTGAAAATTGGAAATGTTGTGAAAAGAGTATGCGGTTGTGCCCTTGTAATAGGACTGCCTACGTATTTGCGTGTTTACGAAATCAAACCAGATCGTAGTTCTGCGTGTGTGGATAATTGACTTTAAGTTGTATGGTTGTGTCCTTGAAGGACTGCCTACGTATTCACGTGAAGTGAAATCAAACCAGATCGTAGTTCTGAATGTGTGTTGATAATTGATTTTGAGGTGTATAGTTGTGTCCTTGAAGGACTGCCTACGTATTCACGTGAAGTGAAATCAAACCAGATCGTAGTTCTGAATGTGTGCCTAAGCGAGTTGTTAGGACCTTAAAGTGTGAGGGTCACGACAGTAAAAGCCATTTGGTGACTCGAAGATTGATTTGAGAGAACTTCTCCTTGATCATGAATCGAAGAGGTGTAATTTGTGAAAATGTTCCTTATCATGTGAGCACACTAAAAAGTGGACCCTAAGGGTAGACTAGGTATGTCTCGTTCTTGGTAGCAAAGCATTCGAGGACTCCGTATCTGGGTCAGGGTGAAAATGGCTTCGACATTATGGAATGTGGAGCTTGGTAATAACAGGTTCGTTTGTCAGATAAAAATCTGGAGTTGAGGGTCACAACGGTAAATTCCGTATGGTGACTCGAAAGTTGATTGGAGAGAATTACCTCTTGATCTTAAATCGAAGAGGCATAGTTTGTGAAAATGTTTCTTGTTAAATGAGCACACTAAAAAGTGGACTCTAAGAAGAAATGTGTATGTCCCGTTCCAGGGAGCAATATTTTTTTTTGAGGTCTCTGTATCTAGGTCAGGGTGAAAATGGCTTCGACATTATGGAATGTGGAGCTTGGTAATAATTGGTTTGTTTGACAGATAAAAATCTGGAGCTTGTTTAAGTGCAAAAGTTGATAAGACGGTTAAAATGCATGAATGCGCATCCAAAAGCTTAACCTAACATGTGAGAATTTCCTAAGTCAGTTTGTTTATCCATGTACCAAGAAATTGGTGCCAAAGTTGGATTTAGATTGATTTGCATGTGAATACGGAAATTAAACATCCATTTACTAAATTAGGATTATGATGCTTAACACGGTCCATTTATTTGATAAAGTGTGTCAAATGACAAACTGTAAAAACATAAGCTTGTCAATCTGATCCGTCATGTATTCGGGTTAACCGTAATCGGGATCATCCTAAACAAGTACCAAAATGAGACAGAACCGTGCCAGGCAGCCCCATAGGGGCGCGAGCCTATTGGCGAGGGAAAGGGCTCTGCCCAGGTTTGAAATGTAGAAAGCAGACGGCCTCTTGGGGCGCGATTCAGACGACGACCCAGGAGGCGTCTCATGGTTGTTAAAAAGGTTGTTTAAAACCGGTTTTTGTGATTAATGATTTGCAAGTATGATTTGCATGACTCGGAATAATTACTATTATGTTAGTAATATTCGTTGTCGGATTTGCAAGTTTGAAAAGCATAGTAAAATGTGTAAAAGGAAAATATTTGATTTAAACAATTATGTTAAGTTCATTTCTTTGTAATTAGTCAAGCTAATCATCGTACTCGGATTAAACTGACATGGTATAAAGAACGAAGGATGATTATGAATTATGACTAATATATTTTCAAATGTAAACAAATGAGAAAAATGGTAAATAAAATAAAAGGGGGTTAAAATACCCTTTAATCTGTAATTAACCAATAATATCATCGAGTCACGGAATAAACCATCATGGTATAAAGAACCAAGGATGATTTTTGTAATGGTCAAAACTTGTTTATCATAAAAATGAATTAAAATGGTAAATAAATGAAAATAATTTCCTTTAAAATGTAATTAACCAATTAATTTCACCGAGTCACGGATTAAACCGTCATGGTATATGGAACCAAGGGTGATTATAATTTATGGCTAAAAGTTTGTCATAAAAATGATTTGAAATATTTGAAATGGTAAAAACCGATTGCAAATGAAAAATGAAATAAAGAGGAAAGACCAGAACAAACACGGCTGGATTAAGGCCTGAGAAGGCATTGAGGCGCGAGCCTCCCTGCTATACAAACAGCCCCTGTCTCAAGCCAAAATCCAGTTTTGGCTCGTCTAACCTATATTTGAATCGTGTTATGCATTGTTCATGCTTATAAACTTATAAAAACAGTAGACACGAAAAAAATAAGATATTTACACCTTCAAACTTACGTATTTTGATGTTTGCGACGTAGACGACTTTAGAGACGGTTTTCTCGTAGCGACTACTCACGATCAAGAAATTTTAAAAAGTGCCTTAAAAAGGATTTTGATTTGAAAATGAGTTGAAAATATGTTAATTAAAACATGTTGATTGATGAATTGAATGGGTCGGTCGAATGCACGGCGACGGTACCAAACAAAATGTGTAAGCCTTGTGTTTACGATCGGTAGGTCGTAAACACGTGTCGATTTTGTGACTTAGGAAGTCGAGTCTAGAAGTTTAAGAGAGAGGTGAGGGGCGGACGCCCGCGTAAGAATTGTGGTGTGTGAAGGTTGGTATTTATAGAGAAATGTGGGGTGGTAGGTCGGTTAAGTTTGCTTAGAGGCTAAGCAGACACCCCATTGAGTCGCGAGCTACCTAGTGACTGAAAGGGGTGTACTGTCCCTTTCATAAATTTGGATTTTCCATTTGTTCTAACCAATGTTTTGTTGGTCGTGATTTGTGGTATTTGATGGTTGCTTATCCGTTTAAGCTTGATCTTGGGTGATATTTGGGGTAGGTATTTTGTGCCCTTGACTCGAGTTTTACCCGTGTGAGTCGAGATTTGAATTTAAAGTCGGTTTTTGGCCCGATGTCGGTTTAGACTCTAAATAAGGTCATTTTAATGGAAATGACATGATAAAGACATTCATGGCATTATTTTTGACATTCGAGATTTGGTTTGACTCGGGTTGACTCGAGTTGAGGGTTTTTGAGTCGGTTTTGGGTCCGAAGACGGTTTTAACTCTAAATAGAGTTATTTTAATGCAAATAAAGTTAGAAAACTTTTGAAATCATTTTTCATATCCGAGTAGTGCATTAAACCGTCTCATGTATAGCCAAGCCACGCACGCATATCAAAAATACGTTATAGTCTGACCATCATCGGGTGGTTTTTGGAAGGTGCAGATACTGGGTATCTACACCTAGATAGCCAAAATATAAGATATGTAAACAAATCATATCTTATTATTTCTTTCCTTAAAATCTTTAGGAAATAATAGAGAATAACCAAAAGATAATTTTATCAATTATTCTCCTATTATCTTTTCTTTAAATCTTAAGATATGATGAGATGTTCCATAACAAAAATATCCTCATCATATATAACCATATCAAGTTAAATATAAAAGATATGTTAAGATAATTCTAGAGAATAAAATCTTAACAATAAACAACTTTTATCCTTAAGTTACACGAAACCAACACGGCTCATATGCCTTGTTTTTCGTGAAAACTGTAACATCCCCTCATACCAAGGTGCCTTACCAGGACCACCCTACCATGAAAGTGTGTTACCATCTCGGTTGCCCGAGGTTAGTACATATCAAAAGCGTCTGAACTGAGCACATTTATTAAAGTACTGTAAAGTATAAAGTTTACAACATCCAAATCCAAATACTGATTCAACAAAATACAATTCCAATGTCTTACAATAAAAGAAATCAAACTAAGACTCATACGGTGATGCTATAACTGGTGATGACAACACTCCCATGACTGTCCCCAAGCTCACACTAGCAATACCTGTCAAGCCTGCTCACCATCCCCGAATGGATCACCGCAGATTCCACAAACAACGGGGTCAGTATTACTCAAATAATAAGACAAACAAACGAAGTAATCAACTGATCATCTCCAATTCCAATCTTTCGTTCTCACACAGTAACCGACTACACACCGAAGTGTGTAGCCCTGCCAGATTACCCATCGCAACTGGTAATCCTCGCCGCCAGTGGGTGACCGCAGCCGATCCCACCTAGTCCAGCTCCTCAACGAGCGACAAACAATCCCTGTCCCTTAATGTGCACATCCCCTCCCGTGGCGGGTTCCACGAAGGGCGAACTAGGGTGTGAAGCCACTCCCGCAAGTGACTCCACCACAATCACCATCACACGACATCACAACCGTCACAACACCCTCACACTAACATCGTCACGACAATCTCCATACTCCGATGATCAACAGATAACAATAATCACACAACAAACATGTCTTATCAAAGAACAGTAAACTAAGTAGGGAAACCCTACCTTAGCAATCAACAGTGGAATGAACTCGAACAATCAGAAAGGCTCCTCTACGAAGTCTTCTCCTATACCATAATCACATAACACAATTACACATTGCACAACCCCCATATTCCCAATTCCGTAAATGTACACAGTAACCCCAACGAATACGAATAACATAGAGATAGAACTTACCAACAGTAGAATGAGGAATTATACGCAAGAACTCCGAAGATTACACACACAACAATGCTTTGGGATGATTAGGAAGTGATTAGGAAGAGATTAGGGTTAACGTAGAAATGATGAAGTTTGAAATGATGTTTAGAAACTGACGCGGGATATAAAAATAATCTTAAACATTCCCTAATCAAACCGTCAAAATAACACTCGCCAGACCGAATACTCGGTCGAGTAAAGTTATACTCGGCCGAGTATCCTCTACTCGGTCGAGTATTCACTATACTCGGCCGAGTATTCATAGGCAGAACCAAAACAACCCACAACCACAGCACTACTCGGCCGAGTAGGCTCTACTCGGTCGAGTAGTCACCAAAGAAAATCCGTAGTATTACAGTCTTCCCCCCTTAAAAAGAACTTCGTCCCGAAGTTCACACTCCACTCTAAAACAAGGCACAACACAACGCAACAAGACTATACTAACCACATGTAACAACACCAAAGAACTACACAAGTCACCACAAAATTTACTACCCCGACTCAAAGCAAAACTACAAAACAAGACAAAACACGACCGGGACCATCTCCCACCCCCCTAAAAAGACAACGGTTACATCCCCGTAACCAAACATACCTGATCAAAAAGGTTAGGAAAACGTTCTCGCATAGCTTCCTCGGGTTCCCATGTGGCTTCCTCCACATTATGATTAGACCAAAGGACCTTGAGTAATACCGTCTCACTATTCCGGGTCTTACGAACCTTGCGATCAAGAATCTCCTTAGGAATCTCGGCGTAGGACAAGGATTCATCAAGCTCGATGTTCTCCATTTCAAGGATATGCGACGGATCACTCACATACTTCCGAAGTTGAGATACATGAAAAACATTGTGTACCCTATCCAAAGATGGTGGTAACGCTAACCTGTAAGCTACCTCGCCAACACGGTCCAAAATCTCATAAGGACCTATAAACTTTTGGCTTAGCTTACCCTTTTTCCCAAACCTCATAACACCTCGCATAGGTGACACTTTCAAAAGGACCTTGTCACCTACCGCAAATTCAATGTCCCTGCGGTGTAAATCGGCATAGCTCTTCTGACGATCTTGAGCTGCTCTCATCTTTTTCCGAATTAATTGGACTTGCTCAACCATCTCTTGTACCAGCTATGGCCCTAAAACCACTGTCTCAGAACTATCATCCCAACAAATTGGACTTCGGCATTTCCGGCCATACAAAGCTTCAAAAGGTGCCATCCCGATGCTTGTATGATAACTGTTATTGTATGAAAACTCGATCAGATCAAGCCTATCTTCCCAACTGCCCCCAAACTCCATAACACATGCCCTCAACATGTCCTCTAAGGTCTTGATGGTCCGTTCTGTCTGACCATCGGTTGTCGGATGAAAGGTTGTACTCATCTTCAAAGTTGTACCCATCAACTCTTGCAGTTCTTGCCAAAACTTGGATATGAACCTCGCATCACGATCAGAAACGATATCTTTAGGTATACCATGTAACCGAACCACATGCCTCCTGTAACCCAATGCCAGCTACATCTTAGACCAAGTATCTTTCATGGGAACGAAATGGGCTGACTTGGTTAACCGATCAACAATCACCCAAATCATGTTGTTACCTTGCTGTGACCTAGGCAACCTCACAATGAAGTCCATGGAGATCGACTCCCACTTCCACTCGGGTACTTCCAAAAACTGTATCTTACCTTGTGGTCTCCTTTGTTCACCCTTAACCCTTTGACAGGTCAAACATCTGGCTACAAACTCAGCTACATCTCTCTTCATGTTTGGCCACCAAAAAGTCTTCTTAAGGTCTTTGTAAAGCTTGTCACCACCCGGGTGAACTGAATAGGGAGTGCAATGAGCCTCCGTCAAGATCACTCTCCGCAACTCTGCATCCTCAGGAACACACCATCTCCCATCAAAATGAACACTCCCATCTGTATGGATAGAAAACCTAGAAACCGTTCCACTCTCTACCCTTGACTTCCACTCCTGAATCTTAGGATCAAGCTCTTGCTTACTCTTGATGTTCTCATACAACTCTGGCTCGATCGTCAAATCCCCGATGGTATCCCCCTTTGGTATCATAAAGATCCCCATCCTAGATCTCATCCCTCAACTTCAGCAAGGACATAGCTGTACATAGCGAATGAACGCTCTTCCTACTCAGTGCATCTGCAACAACATTAGCCTTACCCTCGTGATAGATGATCTCCATATCATAATCTCCGATCAGCTCCATCCACCGTCTCTGTCGCATGTTAAGCTCCTTCTGAGTGTAGATATATTTTAAACTCTTATGATCAGAGAACACCTTAAAAGTTTCTCCATAAAGGTAGTGCCTCCAAATCTTAAGAGCGAAAACAACTGCACCCAGCTCCAGGTCATGAGTAGGGTAGTTCTCCTCATATTGCTTGGTGCCTGCCTCAAGCATAAGCTATGACTTTCCCTTCCTGCATCAAAACACAACTAAGACCATTCTTTGAAGCATCGGTATATACCTCAAAGTTCTCACATCCCTCTGGCAAGGCTAGGATAGGGGTTGTGGTCAAGCGTTCCTTTAAGGTCTGAAACGCCGTCTCACAACTCTCATCCCAAACAAACCTAACTTCCTTCCTCATCAAAGATGTCATAGGCCGCGCTATGGTAGAGAAATATTTCACGAATCTCCTGTAGTAGCCAGCAAGGCCAAAGAAACTCCGAATCTCAGCAACATTCTTCGGCGATTCCCACTTGGTTACGGCCTCAATCTTACTAGGATCCACAGATACTCCCTTCTTAGATATCACATGGCCTAGAAAAGCCACCTCCTCTAACCAGAACTCGCACTTAGATAGCTTGGCATAAAGCTGATTCTCTCTCAAGGTCTGCAAGACTATCCTCAAGTGCTCCTCATGCTCTTCCTTAGTCTTAGAATAGACTAAGATATCGTCGATGAAAACAACCACAAACCTATCCAAGAACGGTGTAAAGATCCGATTCATCAAATCCATAAAAGATGCTGGTGCATTGGTCAACCCAAAAGTCATCACCACGTACTCGTAATGACCATATCGAGATCGGAACGCTGTCTTAGGAATATCCTCATCTGCTATCCTCAGCTGGTGATATCCCGACCTCGGATCAATCTTGGAAAACACACCTGCTCCACTTAGCTGATCAAACAAATCATCAATCCTAGGCAACGGATACTTGTTCTTCACTGTGACACGATTGAGCTCTCTATAATCAATGCACAGTCTCATACTCCCATCTTTCTTCTTTACAAAAAGAACTGGAGCTCTCCACGGTGACACATTAGGCCTGATGTAACCCTTGCCTAGCAACTCATGTATCTTCTTTTTCAACTCTGCCAACTCTTTAGGTGCCATACGGTAAGGTGCTTTAGATATAGGACCCGTTCCCGGCTTAAGCTCCACGCTGAAATCAACATCCCTCTTGGGAGGCAAACTCGGTATCTCCTCAGGAAAAACATCTTCAAACTCTCTCACCACAGATATCTCAGAAGCTGCCGGCGGCTCTACTCGGTGGTCTCTCACATGACAGAGAATCAAGGGACACTTCTTCCTCAAACATGACTTTAAAGTCATCACAGCTATGAACCTACACTTAGGCTTTACCACAAACCCTCTATAGGACACCCTAACACCCTTGGGACCCTTTAAGGACACCCTCTTTTGCCGACAATCTATCCTGGCATCATACTTACCCAACCAATCCATCCCGACAATCACCTCGAACCCATCCATAGGAAACTCTAACAGGTCTACTGGTAAATCTACCCCTCCAACTACCATGGATACTCCCTTATACAACTTGAGACACGACACAGACTCCCCTGAAGGTATGAACACATCATCTTTTACAACCTCAAACCTTCCCAAACCCATAGACACAGCATGACTCTTAGACATAAAAGAGTGTGTAGCCCATGAATCAAACAAAACAAAGGACGGTACGTTATGAACAAGAAAGGTACCGGTAACTACATGAGCATCATCCTGTGCTTCCTGCTTGTCCATCATGAAAAGCTTCCCACTGTTTTTCTGTCCTCCACCTTGAACTGAAGCATTGGAGGTACTTGGCTTGGCTGCCGAATCCTGGGTGGTGTTGTTGTTCTGGCGCTGATATGATCCACCACCACTGCGGTTGTAACCGCCCTGGTTGCCCTGTCCACCTCTGTTGCCCCATGAACCTCCCGGTCGGTTACTAGCAAAACTCTGAGTCGGCCCCTGAGAAAAATTCCCTGACCGAGCTCCTGAACCAGTGCCGGGCTTGTAGCTCGTGCATTCCCGTCTTTTGTGGCCTATCCCACCACAGTTAAAGCATGTAAGGTTAGAGTTGTCACTCACACTCCGACCTCCATTCTTTCCCCAGCCACGAGATCCTCCCGAGAAACCAGCTCCACCAGAAAAAGCCTTAGCATGGTTGAAGTTCCCCTTCTTGTTGGCCGACTGACTGTTGCTTCCACTGTCAGCCTTCCTCTTTTCCGCAGCAGTCCTCTCATCGATCTCTCTTGAGAGATCTACCATTCTCTCAGCTTGACCCGCTCTCAGATACACTTCCTTGAGGTCAGTAACAACCCTGGCTGGCATACGACTCACGATCTTAGAAGATAAACCCCTCTCAAAACGGAGAGCCAAACCTCTCTATCCTAGCTGCATGTCCTCAACATAACGAGATAGCTCCAGGAACCGATGATAGTAGTCAGTGACTGTCATCTCATCAGCCATGGTGAAGGAATCAAAGTCGGATCTCATCTTGTGTCGGATATGCTCCGGCACAAACTGCTCCCTCATAGCACTCTTCAACCCAGACCAAGGAATAGCTCCTTCAGCCTGGTAAAAAACTCTAGCATCTTCCTTGACGTTTTGTCACCAAACTGCAGCTTCACCTCTTAGGTAGTACACTACCTGCTCGACGATCATGTCTTCGGGGCACTTAACCATTTCCATGAGAGCTTCGATCTCACGGTGCCACTTCTTGAGTAGCTTTGGTTCACCAACCCCATCATATGTGGGAGGGTTGAAACGAGCAATGATGATGCTGAGCTAAGTAGCATCCATCGACTTCTCATTCCCCTTTCCCACATTTTTGAGAGCTTTAAGGAGAGCCTCTTGTTGCTCAATCATGCGAGCAACCTCATCAAGAGTCATCTCAGAAGCCTGGCTCTGCGCGGGAGTTCTTTTGGGCGGCATTTTTGAGCTGACAAGAAACAAGCAAACGTAAACACAAAAGCCTACGGCTCAAAATGTAACAACCTTCTGCCAAAAGAACACTCGGCCGAGTCTACAACCATGCTCGGTCGAGTAACGATTACTCGGTCGAGTATCCTAGATACTCGGTCGAGTATTCGACTCCAGAAGCAAACGTCAAAAACACAGAAACAACACTCGGTCGAGTAAAACAACACTCGGCCGAGTAGTCACTACTCGGTCTAGTATACTTACTTACTCGGTCGAGTTATCACATACAGTAGCCACTGCTACTCACTGCCAAACACTACTCGGTCGAGTGCTTGGTTACTCGGCCGAGTGCTCCCTACTCGGTCGAGTACCTGCCCTGCTCGGCCGAGTCACACAATAGACGGGTATACAGTATAAAGTTCTCTATCATGCTCATTATTCCCGCAGCAAACACATAACATCAATGACTTAAATGCCACGTTATAATCATACCAACATACAATTCATGCATATTCTAATTCCAACATAACAAACATTCACAAACCCGTCACCTCCACCATTCCTCCAATCACCACATTTACAAATTTCAACACATACCTTTTCAATTATCAACTATTACCAACATGCATCTTCACATACATGTTCACATACATGTACATACAAAACCTAACTCTCATCACACTTCCCCATGTTACCGGCTCGAGTTCATAAGGGGTTTTCTTAAGGATAGGTCTTATCATAGCACGATTATGGATATAACATGAAGTACTAATAGCTTCAGCCCAAAAGTTACGAGGTAAACCACTACATAAGATCATTGTACGAGCCATATCTTCTAGTGTTCTATTCATACGTTCAACGACACCGTTTTATTGAGGAGTTCTTGGTGCAGAAAAGTTATGTCCTACGCCATTAACTCTACAATATTCTATAAAGGCTTGATTATCAAACTCAGTGCCATGATCAGTATGAATAGACACAAGGTTAGTCTTATATTTATTTTGAACAAGTTTCATAAGACAATCAAATTCATCAAAAGTCTCATCTTTTGAATGAAGAAAGATAGGCCATACATACCTTGAGTAGTCGTCTACGAGGACAAAGACATACCTGGATCCTCCTTTACTTCTTACCTTCATAGGACCGCAAACGTCCATGTGTACCAATTCCAACGCTTGATTTATGCTTACCACTCTTTTAATTTTGAACGATGATCTCACATGTTTACACCTAGCACACGTGTCACACATCTTTTCTTGGTCGAACTTGATTTTAGGTAGTCCTTCAACCAAGTCCCAAGTCTTGAGTTTGTTCAAGGTTAGTAAGCTAATGTGACCAAAACATTTGTGCCATAGACAAGGATCATCAAGTGTAACTTTCATGCATGTAAAAGAGTTAGTAGGCACAGCATTTAAATCTACCATATACACGTTCCTTTTTCTATGTCCTTCAAGAATAACATTGCGTGTACCTTCAATTATAATGCGGTAACCATCAGTATGAAAAACAACCTTTTTACCTTTGTCGCATAGTTGGGATATGCTAAGCAGATTATGCTTGAGACCATCCACTAAATAAACATCACTGATTCCGTGTGACCTAGAAATTCCAACTTTGTCCACACCAATCACTTTACCCTTCTTGTTGTCCCCGAATGTCACCTTTCCTCCGTTGAAAGGTTTGAGTGAAAGAAACAAATTCTTATCTCCAGTCATGTGTCTTGTGTTGGAGTATGTGCCCACAACAATAATGCTATCACGTTAATGAAACTCATAATAAGAATAAGTAAGGGGATGATTCATTTTATAAGTCAACTGATCAACATTAATCGGTAATGATTGACTGACTAGAGTTTGACATTACTGTCGTTTTAGCGATGGTGATCAGTTGATCCCTTAAGGTCACTCCTAAAGGACGATTCCCTCAGTTGTAAAGTTAATCGATTGTATGACGATACAGATTGATTAAATCCTTAAATTGAATAAATTGATATTCATAAGAGAGAATATTATATATTATTGTAATTTGATTAAATAAGATTCAATTTAGTAATTAATATGTTATATTACTAAAATTGATTAATGTTTATGAAACATTTGAGATAAGAAAAATTAGTTAGCTATAATTACAAAATGTTGTAGATTATATTAACTAGACTTGATGTGACCCATTTTATATACATGTAATTGTGAATTACTTGTTAATTTGTTATTTGTAATTTATTTAATACATAATGATATTTAATTAGTTAAATATGCATTATTATGCCCAATGACATATTACATGTCTCACATATATTACAAATGACAAATTACAAAGATAAAATGGAGGTCCATTTTAAGTGGCAAAAAAAATCGGTTGATTTTAAGGGGTTAGTGGGTGATTATTTTATACTAATTGGAATATGATGATGACACCTACTACTAACCCTTACACACCTAGCTTTTCTTGTGAAGAAGAAAAGCAAAATTGGTAAGAAAAATTGGACTACCCATGCTTCAAAAACCGGTGCCCCCTTTCCATTAAGGACATTTGATGTTCTCATTTTTCATCCAATCTTTTTGATGCTTATCTCTCAAAAACACTTCTCACACAAAAAATAGTTTTATGCAAGAATTTGTTCTATAAAATCTAATATACAAATTACATTACTAGTGTAGTAATAATAATAATATTAGAATTAATTTAAGGTATACTACTTATATTATCTAGTTAATAATATAAGTAGGATTTTGGGATAGTCTTGGAGCAATTGAAAGGAGGTTCTCACAATATTGAGACAAGGAGGATCATCCATTTATTTTAAGCTCAAAAATAAGTAGGAAAGGTGTTCTTACTTGTGCCCTTATAAACCGATTTCACTAATGTACGGAGTATTTTCTTTACTTATCTATTTATATTTTGTTATGCATGCATAAGATCAATATCTAGTTTTAAAGAGTAAATTTGATTATTAATTAAATGAGTTTAATTAGAGGGTATAGTATCCTTTCAAGTGGTATCAGAGCAAATGGTTGTTGCATGCATAATCGGTTTGGTTTTTCCGAGTTATTTGTAACTTAATTAAAACTAAAATTTGTGATTTATGAAGATAAAGTCACTAAAATTTTTGCATGTCATATATTCTGGTCCTAAATTTAATTTAGGTCATTTTGATGATTTATGGTATTTTTTAGCTCATTTTAATGTTTTTTTAGTAATTTTATTACATTTTATTGATTAAAATGGGGTTTAAAATACTAAAAATAGTTATACTTAGTCTCTGACCTTGAATTTTTTATATGACCTCACATGCATATTTTACTTATTGTATGTAAAAATTCGTATTAATGTGATTAATATTGCATGTTTTATAATTTTAATGAGATAAAAATGACATAAATAGAGGTAAAATGGTTAAAATTAGTTAAACTTCGAAACAGGCCATGAAATTTTAATATGTTGTTACATGCACATTTTACTCACTGGTTGTAAAATTTGAGATCATCTTGATTTATTTTGCATGATTTATGAATTTTTAGAGTAAAAATGACATAAATAGTGACCATTTTAGCAAAAATAGCTAAAGTAAATTACATGGCATGAGAAAATTATTTTAATTTGCATTTGTATCTCGCATATCAGATCTAAAGTTGGAAAATTTATTAGATTAATTTTCATATGCTTTAGATGTTTTATTTGATAAAACCGATAAATAGCAAACATATTTTCTCAAAATAAATTCGAAAACTTTAACCTTGATTTTTGATATTATGAGTGTCATGGAATTATTACATAATGTTCAAAAATTTAAAATTCAAGTTTTGAAATTATTGTAATTTAATTTGGATTTATATCATAAAAGGTTATGATTTTAAGGTAAAAAATGAGCATAAATATTAAAACAAGTTGAATTATTGTCAAAAATCGAGTGATGACTCATTTTTGAGTCCTAAGATGTTAGGATGATTAACTTGGACTAAAATTAGATTTTAGTATTATTTCGTGATTTTAATAATTTAAAAATCGCAAATTTCCATAAAACCGGATTATATATGATATAAGATTTAAATAGGGCGATTCGGCACATAATTTGGCATGTTAGAAACATATTATAATGCTGCAATTTTATTTGATGAATGTCATATTTTAATTTATGTAATTTTGAATTATATAATTTTATCTTAGTATGGCCTTAGTTTTTTAATTGGTATTACCCGTAATGAATGGGAATATCGATTCGGTTGTAATTTTAATGTGATCTCGCATCACCGTCTTTTAATTTAATAGAATTAATTTTTTATTACAAATGTATAATAGGAATAGCTATATTTTTATTATTATTTTGTAATTCCGGAGTTTCCTAAAGACGGAGCCATTCCGGAAAGGAGTTCCGATCAAGACAGTGTTTTCTTGGGAGGCGTGTCACTTGAAGTTCAAGGGACCAATGGAGTTGGTTTCCGAATTTGTAATAGAATATTAGATTTTCTATTTTAGGAAGCCCATACTAGGAAATTTATTTTCTTTATATGTTACATGCATTGCCAAATCGCCATTACATCACATGCATTTTATATATATAGCTAGATTCGGGATCCTGTGAGAACCATCCAGATAATGAGAACTGTGAGAACCACTTACAACCCTTAGATCTTATAAAAAAACGGACGGCTGAGATAAACTCGCCTATTCCCCCAATCCCCAAATCCTCCAACGCCGTCATTTTCTACAATTGCTTTCTCGCTCTTTTTTTTCTCTCACTTCGATAATTGCGATAGACTTCTTCATTCACTGATTTAATCTCCCAATTATATTCGCAGATTTCACTGTAAGTTCATCATTTTCGCTCCAATATTTATCTCTTTTGTATGCAATTCACGTATCGTTTATTCTCTAATCATGAAACCCTAATTTTTGCAATTTTTCTATGTTAGAATCTTCATAATTCACTTTTTAATTGATTGTTTTTTAGAGTAAATTCCGTTTGTCTATTCATTTATGTTGATTTATATGATTACGCTCTCAATTTGCTTGATTTATGGTGTAAGGTTCGTGATTCATGAAATTTAGACGTTTTGCTATGCATGCTTGAAGTTCTGTGTGGTAATTGCGTCTTAATTTTTCAATTTTTGAGGAATAAATTTCGTAAAATTGCGGTTTGACAGAAACGGTTTCGTTGTATTAGACGACAATGATAATTGTTGGTGAGTAGTCTGCTGCCTTAACTACGTACTAGTAGGAAATTCAAATTTTGAAGTTGCGGCGAATAAACACGGGTCAGAATCTTAGTGTGGCGAACTGTAATATAACTTAAAAGTTAGGGAGTGATGGCGTGCTGCTATCCGAGTTTTTGTTGTTTGACAGGAAGTAACTCGAAAGCTTCATTTTTAGTGTGTAAGAGAGCACTCAATGATCAGTTTTCAGGGAATTAAGAGTTGGTTTGGCAGAAGGTAGAACTGCAAACGTATTACACGATTAAACTAGTATAGCTATATTGTCAGGCGCAAGAGGCCATTAACATAAACCCTTTTCTCGTCCTTAAAGAATGGTAAGAGTTTTGGGGTGCCTTTAATTTATGTTTTGAGCTTAGATTGGGGACAATTTAACTATAAGAGCAGGTTCATTTTCTTGATTGGTAGCTCTTTTGATAGTGTTTTGATTCATTAAGTGTAGATGTTGGTGTTTTCTTGATTGGTAGCTCTTTTGATAGTGTTTTGCTATATCTAGCATCATGCTATTCTTCAAGTAAACCTGATATCGATTTTTGCGCATAGTTCTGTATGTTTAAGTCGAATTTTCTTTCGCTTTCATCCAATTTTTTGTAATTTAGACTATATAGTGACATGTTTACTTGGCTACTTAACTTATTTATAGCGAATTGTAAAGGTTATTAGCTCAATGGTAGAGCGATGTGCATATTTTGCACAAAGGTATGGGTTTGAATCCCATATAACCTATTAAATAACAAATCCCATGATTTTAGGATAGTCGTCCTATGTACATGCATGAAATAAGTGTTATATGTGCATGAAATAAGGTTATATGTGCATGAAATAAGGGTTCTATGTGCATGAAATAAGGTTCTATGTTCATGAAATAAGGTTCTATGTGCATGAAATAAGGGTTCTATGTGCATGAAAATGTTCTTATTATTATACTAATTTGTGTTGGTTAAGGACATTAATTTTATATGGGCATAAAATAAGATTTTATGTGCATGAAATAAGGTTCTATATGCATGAAATAAGTGTTAAATGGGCATGAAATAAGGTTCTATGTGCAATGAAATAAGGTTCTATGTGCATGAAACAAGGTTCTATATGTATGAAATAAGGTTCTATGTGCATTAAAAAGTTATTCAATTGCACCAGTTGGTTATATTATGTTAGTAATTACTGTTGGTTAAGGACATTAATTTTCATTATATGTGCATGAAATAAAGTTCTTAGTGCATGAAATAAGGTTCTATGTGCACAAAATAAGGGAAATGACAGTGAAGGACATTTAATGTATTTAACGGCCTTTTCAAGGCATTTTAAGCTTATGCATAGAAACTACCAGTCCTTGGCAATCACAATGTAAAAGAATATAAAAGAAACACCGGTATTTCTTAGCCAATGTGGGAATTGAACACACATCTTGTGCATTGCACAATGCTCTGCCGTTTGAGCTAATTGGCTTTCGAAATAAGTAAAATGTGCACTTTGTTTTGCAGCCTAGTAACTCACGTTTAGCGGAATCACGTTTTTCTTTAGATTTGATATCTTTGATTTCCATATTTGGCAATATCGGAGTAATTTCTGATTTGTATCATCCCGTGTTACAGAATTATAGGAAAATGTCTGTCAGTTGTTAGTGGCTTCCATTTACAATTTGTCTTGGATATAATTAGAGCGCTCTCAGGAGATCAGGATTGCCATCTTTGAATTTCAACTACATGAATATTTGGTCCTTGTTCTCTGTCAATTCACTGAACTGTGGTTCTTTCATTAAAAAGATATGCTTAAACATACTTTGTCGCACTTTCTATGGAAAATGCTGCTGACAGTTGACCATACTATTCCTGCTGGTGTTTTTTTTCCTCTTCTACTTCCCTTCCCATTTCCCATTTCCTGCTCAATGTAACCCTCTGCAATAAATATGATACTCAGTGTCATTCTTTAGATTTACACTGAAGTCAGATAACTTGCAATACATCTGTAAAAATCTATATTATATGAATGAATGAGCTTGCATTCT